>NW_024879295.1:145106-147086 GCF_018340385.1 Cyprinus carpio | reverse complement strand
ATCAGTAGCTGTCAGAAAGCTGGTGATCCACTGACAGATAGAGCTGGGAACAGAGAGCTGGGTCAGTTTGGTCTGGAGGGCTGTTGGGATGATGGTGTTGAAAGCCGAACTAAAGTCCACAAACAGGATCCTCACATAAGTCCCTGTTTTTTCCAGATGTTGCAGGATGAAGTGCAATCCCATGTTGACTGCATCATCCATGGACCTGTTTGCTCGGTAAGCTCGGTGCTTTCCATCTTTTGTTCTTCCTGAAGACCTGGTGCACATCATTTTCACTGATTTGAAGTCCAGGAGGTGGGGGGAGTGTTAACGGTTTTGAAGATTGAAGATGTGTAGGGAGCTGGTCAGAATGGGTGTGGGGTGTTTCAAATCTACAATAAAACTCATTCAGGTCATTAGCAAGTCGCTGATTTGCCTCAGTGCAGGGGGATGGTGTCTTGTAGTTAGTGATGGCTCTCAGTCCTTTCCACAATGAAGTTGAGTTGTTGGAAGTAAACTGGTCTTCCAACTTTGTAGAGTAGGTCCTTTTAGCCACTCTAATCTCTTTGTTCAGTGTGTTTCTGGCCTGATTATACAAGACTCTGTCCCCATTTCTGTAAGCATCCTCGTTGGCCTGACGAAGATGTCTGAATTTTGCTGTAAACCATGGCTTATCATTGTTGAATGTTGAATAAGTCCTGGTAGGAATGCATATATTCTCACAAAAACTAATATAGGATGTTACGGTCTCTGTGAGTTCGTCCAGATCGGTTGTAGCAGCTTCAAAAACACTCCAATCAGTGAGGTCAAAACAAGCTTGTAAATCCTGCTCTGTTTCGTTGGTCCATCTCTTTACAGTCTTTACTACAGGTTTAGCAGATTTAAGTTTCTGCCTGTAGGTTGGTATAAGATGAACCAGACAGTGATCAGACAGCCCCAAAGAGAGCTTGTGGAACAGAGTGATATGCATTCTTTATTGTGGTGTAACAGTGATCCAATATATTACTGTCTCTTGTGGGACATGTACCATGCTGTCTGTATTTTGGCAGATCAAGGGAGAGATTGACTTTATTAAAGTCCCCAAGAATGATTAAAATGGAGTCTGGGTGTTGTTGTTCTGTCTCTGTGATCTGATCAGCAAATTTCTGTAAAGCCAGGCTTATGTGCGCTTGTGGAGGGATGTAAACAGGAAAAACTAACAAAAACAGTGCAAACACAAACACTGGAGAGCCAAGCACTGAAGCAGCCATCTGCGGCGCCATCGATGAACTTCCTTGTGAAGTTCATTCAAATTCTTGAATCAGTTTTGCTTGACAATCCTCATAAGGCTGTGGTTCTCTCGGTTGGTCGTGCATCTTTTTCTTCCACACTTTTCCTTCCACCGCTTGGATACAGCACTCTGTGAACAGATTCTTTGGCAATGAATGTTTGTGGCTTACCCTCCTTGTGAAGGGTGTCAACGATTGTCTTCTGGACAACTGTCAGATCAGCAGCAGGGCTCCAAACTGCGACTAAAATAGTCGCATTTGCGACCATAAATATTAATTTGCGAGTGGCGTTTTTGCTGAGGTGGCCACTGGCGACTACCCGCCGAAAGCTCCTCGGGATTTAACCGCTAAAAAAGTTTTCTCAGGCGGATGATTTGCTTCATTCCAGCAGCGCCCCGTCTGTGATAAAACGAACTCGGGCCGAAGGTTAATACACACAACTACACCGAGTGTGGACCTGCCGCCTGTACAACAACTTTCAGCCGAGATCGGCCCATAGAGAAAAAGCCGTCTGTCAGCCAGAAGTGTTTTGTAGAGTCGGCGCGGCTCTGGCCCATTATCTTCTCACCGATGCTGAGACTGAACCGACAGAGACCCATTTCAGCCAGAATCAGCCCGAGTGTTATTGCTATCTGGGTATATATTTACATGTTATAACTTATATAACTTAAATGTAATGCCTTTTTTCCTAATTGTTTTGCGATCAAACCTTTTGTTATGTTCACGTATTAAA
>NW_024879295.1:144698-144803 GCF_018340385.1 Cyprinus carpio | reverse complement strand
TGAAATTCAAACAGTACAGTTTTGGCGCTCCTTAATGGGGCGGGCGCGGTCGCTTTAGCGCCTCAGTTCAAGGGCAAGTGAACCCATTTAATCTTTCTCTTTACT
>NW_024879295.1:131356-144267 GCF_018340385.1 Cyprinus carpio | reverse complement strand
GATTGTGAATTGGTGTTTGTTTTTTGTTTTTTTATGTTAAATGTGAGCCAAAATCATCACAATTAAAAGAACCAAAGACTTAAACTACTTCAGTCTATGTGCATTGAATTTATTTAATACACAAGTTTCACAATTTGAGGTGAATTACTGAAAAAAAATTACTTTTCCATGACATTCTAATTTATTGAGATGCACCTGTACACAGTCATGCTGCTGGCCATTACACTGATTTGAACTAGTGTTTTTGGTTCCAAACCTCCACAGAATCAGATCTCCATCCATCATTTCAGTAAGACCAGAGTGTAGAGTGACTGAATCTCCCTCCAGCACTGACACTGGCTCCACTGTAACCGTATCACCATACACACCTGAAGAACAGAGACACAGATTTGATGTTTCACTTAAATACTCCACACAGAACAAATCTGCTGCTCAGTTCAATCTTTAAAGCCCTTGATTTGTAAAAATATACTCTGCTTACATGTGTAAAACAGCACAGATATATGCACAACAAATTACAGAAGCACATGCAGCATCCGTCATGAGTCCCTCTTCAGATAAATCAGTAATCATTTCAATGTCATTGTTTATAATTATAATTTGGCAAAGTCATGAATTATTTTAAATAAAACAGATTCTCTGTTATTGCACCAGCCCTATGTTTCACAATAATTTGTTTTGGAATTAATGTGAAATTTTATTTTGGAAATTCTCTGGCTGATTAAAAATGACTCAACAATGACTTAAACTAAAGCAAGAAGTGATGTCATAAAATGAACCAGACGACACAAGCAGAACAAAACAAACATGTGAACTATTTTCAGATAACAGCACTTAAAGTGTGTGAACACGTATGTGTAAGATTGTGAACTCAGGGCAGTGTTAAATTGGCAGAGTGTTGCATGTGATTCATCCACCAATCATATTTGAGCACCACCCACTCACTAAACATGCACACGCTTCTGCTTGCATTGGTTATAAATATTCTGTTCTATACATGTTTTTTAACAATGAATTTCACATATTTTACATTTACATTTACATTTAATCATTTAGCAGACGCTTTTATCCAAAGCGACTTACAAATGAGAACAATAGAAGCAATCAGATCAACAAGAGAACAACAACAGTATACAAGTGCCATGACAAGTCTCAGTTAGTCTAGTACAGAACACATAGCCAGGTTTTTTTTTTTTAAGAATATGATAGACAAGAAAAGAAAAGGTAAGTACTAGTATTAGTTGGTTAAGTGCTGGCGAAAAAGATGAGTCTTTAGATGTTTTTTGAAAATGAGTAAAGACTCAGCTGTTCGAATTGAGATCGGGAGGTCATTCCAGCAGCTGGGAGCAGTCCAGGAAAAGGTCCGTGAGAGTGATTTTGAACTCCTTTGGGATGGCACCATAAGGCGTCGTTCACTTGCAGAGCGCAAACTTCTGGAGGGCGCATAAGATTGAACTAATGAGCTTAGGTATGTTGGTGCCGTGCCAGTGGTCGTCTTGTAGGCAAGCATCAGTACCTTGAATTTGATGCGAGCGGCTACTGATAGCCAGTGTAACCTGATGAGGAGAGGAGTAACGTGAGTTGTTTGTGACTCATTGAAGACAACCCTTGCTGCTGCATTCTGGATCAGTTGCAGAGGCTTGATAGTACATGCAGGAAGGCCCGCTAGGAGAGCATTACAATAGTCCAGTCTGGAGAGAACAAGAGCTTGGACAAGAAGTTGGGTGGATTGCTCTGACAGGAAGGGTATAATCTTCCTAATGTTGTATAAGGCAAATCTGCAGGACCGGGTCGTTGTAGCAATATGGTCTGTGAAGCTTAACTGATGATCCATCACAACTCCTACGTTTCTGGCTGTCCTGGAAGGAGTTATGGTTGACAAACCCAGCTGTATAGAGAAGTTGTGATGAAACGATGGGTTAGCTGGAACCACCAGCAGTTCTGTCTTAGTAAGGTTTTAGTAAGGTTTTATTTTAATGTTTCATAAAGATTTTGATCTTGAAAGTGTGAAATATTTTAGGAGGTTTACTAAGGTGTGTTTTCTCTTGGTGCCATCAGCAGATCACACTCACACAAACACACACACACACAAAAACCACAAGTTTGAATATAGTAATGCAGAAAATGCCCCCTCACCTACACAACAGATCAAACCACATCTCATAAGTGCATGTAGTGTCGTCTGCCTCAGCTCTGAAGAATCACACTCAGTCTGGGGTTTTCCTTTCAGAAGAAAAGACTTTATTTCAAGGAGAATAAAGCCAAGAGATCCTTGCAAGGAGATCTTTATAATGTTATGTGGTATCTCCTTATATACCCTATACAGGGCATTCCAAATATTCCATAATTTTCCTTATGCTTACAATTCGATTCCTCCCTAGAGAGAAGGGGCCCCCTATTTGTTATGATAAGGAGAAAGACCCTTTTTCCAGATGTTTTTTCATCTGGGTCTGGACATCCTGGCCACGTAGGCATCCTTCTTCCGATACTAAAACCATAGGATTATAATGGAATAATAACTATAGACATATATGGCTAAATTCACCTTGATTATACTTGATTAATACCACTGCTTCCGCAGGTCCCCCAAGGTCTGTTTCCCCTCTGAGACTCCTTAGTAAGTCTCATATTTGATTATTTTTTATTCAGAGTGTTACTCCATAATCCAAGGCCTTATTAGTTAACACTACCCCATGACTAAATGTCAAGTCACACTGTATTATCACCAATGACTAGATTATGTAATTTCACTCTGGAGAGTATTAAGGACCAAAACATCTCCGATCCACAGCTGGACTAGGAGGGAGTAAAAGATCCAGCCTCCCTAGGCCCTCTTTCTTTTAATAGGAAAACAAAGTAATAAGCGCTTGAGCGATGGTAATCTAGTTCAAGAGCCAGCCTGTGGGGAGGCAGTTGAGTACTTGTACCACACCCAGGACATAAAATGCATACAAAAACATAACCCATTGACATAGACAAGATTATATTAATTGATCATCAAAGGATTTTACTCTATGTATCAGTTTAGGGCCATCCTGGGCAATGCTTGTAGCTGTCACTTAGCACCCAGGGTATGGTTCATCTTTAGACCATCTTGTATGGTCTCAGAGTTTTATCACTTCCATTTTGCTTAGCGTGACCATTAATGTTTGTCTTCATTATGCACAGCAAAATGTTTAGCCATCCTCTTTCCATAATATAAGCTCAAAGGCATTCCTTTCTGTGCATAATTTGCTCCCCCATGCTTGGGACTTTTTAATCAATCCAATCCCAAATTTGTTAGCCCTCTAGCGTTTGCTTTGACTGGCTATCTGTCTACATATGAGTACTAACACCAAGATCCCCAGAGTGGTCTAAAAAAATAATCTGTTAATTTAGAATTTCCTCAAAAATCCTAGACATTCAGCAAAACAATATGGTCTGGTAAAATCTGTTAAATGACAAAAGTTTCTTCGCAAATTTGGCAGATTTTTTGGTTGTCATATATGGATTTGGTGTGGCTATTACTTTGTTTAACGGAGATTTAGGAGCACAGCAAGCAATTTTTTCTTTTCCTGTTTCTCTGCTAGCAGTAAAGGCTGCCCATTTATACCATTCATTATTTTGGGCTGTATCCCATAATGCATCAATATGATTAATGTCTTCATCACCTTGAACATCATAATCAGTGTTTCTACGATTTCAAGTATAATCTATTTCACGACCCACCAAAATATTTGAAATAAAAATAAAAAAACAATTGACATTACTTTAAGCCTAATCTTAATTAAAAGTTTGATATGACAGAAAGTATTTAAGAAAAATAACAATTGCACAATCCAACACTTTTTAGGAAAGTAAGAAGAAGTAAAATTTCAGAACTATCTAAAACAGTTTGGAGATTAAAATAATTCTGAAATAGGTAAAACGAGATGACAAATTTACTTCAGTCAGAAATGTACTTCTGAAAAACGAGATGACAAATTTACTTCAGTCAGAAATGTACTTCTGCAATGGTTACATAAATGGTCAGCAATATCTATAAAAGATCTTTGAACTTTGACACATTTTTTTTTCTCTATATAAGGGTATTCATATCCAGACGATAGAAATGAATCCCTTTTTACAGACGGAAACTGCGCCGAGTTCAAACAGACGATAGAAATGAATGTACGTTTATGCCCTGCATGTGAAATGCTTTTTTACAGTCTGTTTCCCAGAACGAAAACAGTTGCAGTTCTGACAGGCCGATTATAAATGAATGGAACATAGCCTACATGAAACCATGTCCGTAACATTTGAATTTTTCTGGTGTATGCAATCTCATGCAGAATACAGCGCATTGAAGTGAGCGAATTTTTTTTCATTTAAAAATCTTGGATCCGATTGAACCTTTAATAATGGAACGTTGCTCTGAGACCCTCACTGTAAATAAAACTCGGTGCGCGCGATTAGCTTCAATAAAACACGCAACGGCATGTTTTAAATCGCGGACTTTCTTATATTGCAATTCGAAAGTCACACTTAAGGATATTTGCAATTCAATGAATTAATATTGGTAGGCTATATGCGTGGCAGGCCCTAGATTGAACTGTGTGAGTGTGTGTGTCATTTAAACGCAAATTTAGCTGCAGCCAAGTGACTGTGGGACCCACCTTGCTCCATTCTGCGACCCACAGTTTGAAAACCCCTGGTTTAGATGATAACAGGTCGTGCTTCCCTCCACTTGGACTGCTGTTGAAGTAGCTCTCACCACTTTGTAGGGTCCTTCTCTCCTGGGCTCATTCCACTTTCTCCGGAATACCCTCAGATATACTTGGTCACCTGGAACAACTGGACAGGCACTCTCTGATTCCTCTCTGGGCTCTTTTCTTTTCCTTTCTTGTGTGCCTGACATTTGATTATTGCTAGTCTTTTTGGTAGCATCATAGCAGAAATCAATTGCCCTATTTGTTCACTATGTTGGATGGGAGTCCCATCACTTTTTAGAAACATTTGTTTCCACACACTACTCGAATAGATGACATACACCATGGTACGTAAAGCTGAATCTGTATGAAAATGGTAGCAGTTTGTCCTTCAGCCTTGTATGCCTGTTGTAAGAGCTTTTAATTCTGCTAATTGGTACTGGAAACAAAGGCTGTACACAATGTTGTGATATCCACAGATTTAAATTCTTTTTGTTTTTCTTCACTGCAAACATTTTGTCATATTCTGCCGTTCCCAGGGCAGGGGGCCTGTTGTAATTCTTTTTTTATTGTTTCAAATGCTAGTAATGCATCTGTGTTCCATTTTTAATGGATGTGACTTCCAATGTGATGTCCAAGTCCTGTCTGGTAGCTATTGACTCTCTATCACACTGGCACCTGTCTGTCTAGCAGCATAAGATTTCTATTGACAAGTGGCACTGAATGCTGTCCTTCCTAAAAAATGTCGGATCATTTAGACACTACTGTCTGACGGCTCAATGGGTTGTTTGACTTATGCCTTCTATCAATTGGGCTGGGCTATAGCTCGCGTGCCATAATGAATCATCTTCGCCGAGAAGTATTCAACTGAGGTTTGCAGGCAATACGCAATTTGGTTTGAGGGACACCTTGTGTCCTCCTTGCAGCTACATTTTGGTGCAATTCGTGACCTTAATTGGAAATTTTGTGACCTTGTTCCCTAATGAAGTTAGAACAAGAACTAATTAAACTCATGTTCTAATTATACTGTAAAGTTTGTCGACATGCTATTACCTGAGAGATCTTGACGCTAAAATCAGACCTTAAGAAGTTTATTGAATAATTGTGGTGAAGGTTTTGATACCATCTAGGGAGGCAATTACTAGGTGTATGACTACAGTTACTGTTTACCGGCTGCATGTAGCAAACGGTGAAAACTGGTAACTAATCTTTCTGCCTGCGCATTTTGTACACTGAACTTATGTAGGTAGAGCGTAATAGTATCAATTACAGAAGTGCTAAGAGTATTTGGACGTGGTCAGGTAGGGACATTGGAGTCGTGAATCGTTGGTGTGCGGGGTTTACATTACTGCTCGCAATGGCTGTCTTTCTGTTGTTTCATTTATTGCTCGTAAATCATGAACAAGTCGCCATCTGTTTTTGTCTGATTTAATTACAGGAACATTACTCGGAAGTGTTACAGTAAATCTAGTAGTTTCTAGTTACATACTCCTGCTTCACTAAGACCTTCAATAGTGTTCTTTATTCATGCTTGCAGCATCTGAACCGTAATGGATATTGTGCTTTTCTAGGCAGAATGTGCATCTGGCTTAAGTTGAACTCTTACTGGATTTGCTGATTTTATTAATCCAATATCTGTGTCATGTCGAGACCATAGTTCAGTTGGTACCTGACTCTCTATTTCCTTAAATATTTCAGTCTCAGTTGTTTATTCTACTTCAGATGTTGTAGTCATCTTAGTCACTTTCTTTGGACCGATAACTACTTCCTGAGGAATTCCCAGCAAACTGGTTGCACACAAAAAAAATTTTGATGTAATTTTTGTCAGCTGAATGAAAAATTTAATGGGTGCTCTGTTAAGGTACCATTACCTTTGTTCTGCACTTTTCATCATTGGTCCTTAAGTCTTTGGCTTCCAATTGTTCTACGTATAGATGCAACTATGAGGTGACCGATTATGTACATTGAACAGTTTGTAAGTACAAATTCATCATCTGGTATATTTAATAGATAGCTCCCTGTTTACACTGTTATGATCGACTGAGAGACTATCTCATCGCTGTCCTTGTAGTTCTTTCTTGCCCATTTTTGGTTTTAGCTTTTTCATCCCTATCATGATCATATATACATTGTGCACAATGAAGATTCTAGTATTGATAGCTGTGCTTCAGGAATACTGGCTTCAATACCTGTTCCCCATTTATTGACTGTCTGTCTACATCTTGTTCTATCTGTTAATCCAATAGAATATGCTTTTGGTCTCGCAACGTCACCATTTGTGTTTCTGTTCCGTGTTGCCAATCAATATATATTCCTTCTGCGAGCAACACCAAATTTGTCAGCCCTATTACACAAGTGCATCTCTTCATATAACAAGATTGACTAGGAGATATCTCGATGTGAGTAATCCAGACATGGGCATTGTTATGCCTTTGATCTTATGGGTTTGTTTTGTAGGAATCACCCTGGAGTCTGCTTCTCCCGTTATTGGAATTAAGTGCACTTTGGTTCATTGGAGGAATCACTATTGGTCTTGGCGCAAATTTCCTATAGACAACAGGGGAGATGAGTGCGGCATATGTCAAATTTTAAACCACGTGATAAACCGCACCAGTGCTGTCCAGGAGCCGTAAATGGTGTGAATACATTGGCGCTTACGTGGTTTTTCCTTCTACTCCTTAATCGGCATAAATAGGCTATTGATCAGCTTTAGTTGTTTAGACTTCGGGAAGCTGACTACTCCTTTGCTCGGATTCTCTGGGCCACCACTAATAGCATCCGTCACTTGGGACCTCCCAAAGGGTTTACTTGGGGCCTTGTTACGGGACCGCTCGGCTTAGGCTTGTGCCACCTCACCTCACTACTCCAAATGTGCGGGTGCTGTTGACCAATGGATAATCATTGGTCACATATGATTTTTATTTATGGTAAAGTAGGCTGTGCCGCGTGTTAAGAGCTCTGAGCACCACGCTGCTTGATACCCTTTGCTAGTATGAGGTCTAAGGGCTGGCATCGCTTCCTTTCTTTTTCTGTCTGCGAACACTGTCGCTATGTATGGGTTTTTTTCTCCCGTCTCCCATGGAGTCCTGGCTGGTTGTTGAGGATATGTGCAACATGTAATTGCATGGGCACAATGGGGTTCGAGTGTGCGGTTGGTCAAAGTTCAGTGACGGGATCTCATAATGCCAAGGGGAGATCGGCTGAGTCATGAAGATCAGTAGTGGGTACACAAAAACACTTATAGCGAAGGTCAATTACTGGAGCTCATCATGGTGTGGTAGTTGGCATTTGTCATAGTCATTGCTTCAGCTGCATTGTTACTGAAGCTTGAATCTTTTTCTTTATTGTTCTTTGTCAGTTCGATTCAAGCTGTAATTGAGTTAGTTTACGCTCTGTAACTTTTTCTCTTGGCTTTTTGAGCGTGTTATTGCTCAACCTTTTTTCCTGTATTGCTCCACTGCGCGCATTGAGACATTCAGCATGGTCACAAAACTTAGTTTGTGTGTGTTTTCGAATTTAAAACCGACCACCATCCCTCCAGCCTTGCTTTTACAGCTGGCGGCCATGTAATATTCGTCTCAGCATCAATCCACCAAGCCTTGTCCTAAACAATGTTGCCATAATGGGGCTCTTTCTGGATCCCCTCAGTTTCTTGCTTCCACCTTTTCAGCGGTTTCTGAACATATTGTGGGTGGATTGTCTGTTTCTCCCACCTCTTCCCCCTTTAATGATTTTAGGATTCAGTATTCCTCGATTGGATACTCCGCACACGCAGTGCCTGCCACACTGTGGTTCGGAATGCATCAAAAACAATCCCATCCATATTGTGAGCGTTCACTGCTCTGTCCCTAGCTAGTAGTAGTTGTGAAGAATTTCCTCCATCTTGTCTCCTCCTACAATTTTAGCCAGGCAATCCGCTTTAATGTCTCCCACAGCCAAAAGTCCTGCCCATTACGTTTCTTACATAACACACCCCCCCGCTGATCCACCCTTTCCAGCCCCCTCCCCCCCTTCCTATGACATATCTTGGAAGGCGACACCACCCCACCACCCAACACCCACCCCCCCCACCTTCCAGACACGCCCCGGCCCATAACACTCTCCAAAGGTTCCTGTGAAGCCCAGGGGACATACTGGTCACCTGCTCACCCGTTGATATAAAAATGGGAGTTGTGCTGCAGCCAGTGGTCTTAGTGCCACCGTTTCTCTCTGCCCCTGTTTCCCTATTTCGTTATCAATAACTCCTCTGCTGATTCTTCCTCATACGATAGAACAACTACTTTGCTCTCTCTGACCTATTTACCCTGTATCTTTTTTCCTGATTTCTTGATTTCTCTTCCATTTCTTCGTCCCTGCTTGTACTGTGCTTCAATTTCTGACTATATTTTCTCCTAGTGTTCTAATCCTTCACTCAACATGGTTACCTTGGTTTGTTTCATTTTTTCTACTGCTGTCAGCGCCGCGTGTAACATCCATATGTAAATAATATTCAATTTTCTTCTTGTGTGCCTCGTGTTCACAGCTGGTTACCTTCTACACCATCCTCTATCTGCCTTCCATCTCCAAGTTCTGAGTTACTTCCACTGTTCCCTGGAGGATTGGGAACTCTCCCTCTAATTGTCGCATTATGGGAAGGCCTAGAACATAACGTTTCATTTCTTTCTTGTTTGTCTTTTATTCCGCTCCCGTCAGAATTTTTCTTCATAGGCCTGTTTGAGACTTTTCACCTTGTCCTCACTCTCTTTTTAAAACATGCTTATTATTTCTTTCTTTCCTCTTTGCTATCTCGTGTGTTTTGCTCTTTTTCCTACTGATGCTGTGTTACGTTTTGATAATTTTTTATCACGAGTTTCAATTGCATCACACAATGCTACATCCATACACTGTCACCTTCCTGTGGCCATGTTGTCATCATCGTTTGATCTGTTCTCTCTCTGCCATTTGTTTGAGATCTTATTTATTAGACTCTTTACACAGTGGCTTATTTTAATCCTATTATTTCCAACTCGGTGTGGCTCGCCACTGAAATTTTAATGATTAATATTCCCATCACTAAAATCAACATGATTTGATATATCATAACTTATTAATAGTAAAGTGAATTACGATTTTTTTCCTTTCCTTCTATGTTAGCGCAATGTCTTTTGTAGGAATTGGAGCAGTCTCAACTATATTTTCACGATGCACGCTTTTAGATAACAATTTCTAATAATAGTTCTTGATTTACTATTAGCTCGCTGTTTTTATTTGGTCTACACAATTATTTTTTAAGATACAAACGCTAAGGCTTTGCTCTCAATAGCCACTGGACTGGTCCTCAGAGGACTGTTCTCCTTCTCTGTACACACAGACATCCAACATGCAACAACCTATTAAAGGATATTGATTCACAACTTTATAGATACTGTTTTTTCCTTTTAAAAAACTCCGTCACAACTTTATAACACTCTTTTAGTCAGCCAGAGTGTATGATTTCTTTGCAATTCCCTGTTTTCCCTTTTATTAGGAGAATAAATCATTCATCAGTTGTCCTTTTGATTTCAAGGCTCATCATACAATTCATTCCTCTCGAAGATAGAAGAGTACCAGCTGTGTCGCCCTCCAAGGCTACGACACTTAAATGATGGTCCAGGAACGGTGCACAGCTTTTTACCCCTCAATACATGATTAATTTTGTTCCAACATTTCTAATCACTCACACAGTACATTCTGTCCGGACAACAGTTTCTCAGCACACAACAACACACATACACCTCTTCCCTAAGAGTGACCTGTCAAGTGTCTACTCGCCTTCTTTCACTGATGCACTACCTCAACGACAGTAAAAAATCCGTACCCTACCCAGGGGAATTTATGCCTTTCCTGCTGGTGTCCCTCTGATCTCTCCGTAGACCGTGCTAGCGATAGCGGTATCCAAAGGACTTTTACGTGCGATGGCTACACAATCATGTTTTCCCGTGTTTAGTGCTGTCCTTCTTTAGACCACTCTTCAATAAACACAGACCCTTACATGCAATAAATGTCGTGGGGCCTACACCGTTAGTCTTTAATTTCAGGTCACTTTTCAAGGGCCTTGTCTAACAGTATATTAAATATGTGCATGCCCGTTATTTCTTCTGGGAATAACAACCGCCCCCTTGTTTAATTTATATATCTCATTCATTAGTTTTTTTGTAAATTTTGGAAGAGCAGATTTAAGTGACCCTTACCACTCAGAAAACTGACCTTAACCAACACAATCGAATTTTCTATCGAGCAAAAATGCTTACCTTATTTTATTGGTGGCCACCCGGTTTGTGTATGTTGATCTAATCGGTCACGCTCAAAAGTGGTCCGTCTCTCTCTGCTGCTCTTTTCCAGTCCCATCTGGTGGTGCCCAAAATCTGTAGTGCATCGTCTGCCTCAGCTCCGAAGAATCACACTCAGTCCTGGGGTTTTGCTTTCAGAAGAAACAGGACTTTATTTCAAGGAGAATAAAAGCAGAGAGTTCCCCTTGCAAGGAGATCTCTCGAATGTTATGTGGTAGCTCCTTATATACCATATACAGGGCGTATCCCCAATATTCACATAATTTTCCCTTATGCTTAACAATTCGATCCCCAGAGAGACAGGGGCCCCTATTTTGTCTGGTAAGGAAGGAGAAAGACCCTTTTTCCCAGATGTTTCTCATCTGGGTCTGGACATTCTGGTCACGTAGGCATCTTTCTTCCATATACTACAACCATTTAGGGATTAATAATGGAAAAAATAACTATAGAAATGTGGCTAAATTCATCTGATATAAAATAGCCAATAAAACATCCAAATTAATATAAAATATTAGAATTATAAAATAGCCAATTAAGCTTTGGAAAATAATAAAGAATTATGACAACAATATTTGAAACAATACACACTTAACAGGGAAACATCCGAATGGATTGTGTGGACATAGGACCGCAGAACATGTGCTTGATATTTGCAGGTAATATGAAATGGAGATGAAGGATATGATAACAGACATGGACAGAATAGGACTAACAGAATGTGGAGTAAAGAACATGGGATGTGAGTGAACAACTGCTTTCTAAAATATACAAGCCTACAGACGAGAATATGACATGTAGGGCTACCGTATTTTACCAAGTATTTTTATGGTTTATGTTTGTGTATTAGTCATGTGCTTGTAGAAGAAACTTGTAAGGCAAGGTAAAGGTTCTAATAAAGCCGCATTTCCACCGCAGGAGCTTTACCCAGGAACTAGGGGCTTTGGGCTGGTATTCAGTGTGTTTCCACCGCAGGAACCAGGAACTAAATAAAGTTCCGGGTAAAAATTTCCCTCAGAAAGTCCTGCTGGCCAGGTAGTACTTTTTTCAAGTTCTGGAACTTTCGTATGCGGGACTTGGGTGCTAAACATGCTGATTGGTTGAGTTCATTACAGCACATGTGGTTTCAACCACCATTTACGGGATCATTTTCAACCTATTACCGTTATTATGTCATGAAAATGTAATTTTTTAAAGTATTTCTGGCGGAGAATTTAGTTGTTTAAAACTCAATCATCTGGTGGTTATTTATATCAAGACAGCTTCTATTTAAAAATGGGTTTCCACCGATTTTCATAAATGATCAGCTCCACGCTGCATCAGCGGGCGATCAGCGCTCATGTAATCCGCGGAGAGCAGCCCACACCTCGGGCTAGACACGTCTCGATATGTGCCGCCGGCTTCTGATGTCCTTTTTTAGTGGTTAAGTACATTACAATATACCTGTTTCCGGAACATATCTAACAGGTAATGTTTTTGAAAGAAGTCTCTTCGCCATCAAGCCTGCATTTTATTTGATAAAAATACAGGAAAAAACATAATATTGTAAATATTATTACAACTTAAATAATAGTTTTTCTATTTGATATCTTTAAAAACATATACACATTTCTGTATGCAAAGCTGAGTTTCAGCATCATTACTCCAGCCTATTAATTATAATTTCTAATACTATCTTTTGCTTTAATATCACGTTTTAACAATTTAACACATCCTTCTTAATCAAGTATTGCTTTTATTAAAAAAAAAACGAAAAAAAAAATTCCTGACCCCCAAATTTACTGACTCATAGTGTATATTGTTTATTACAATATTTAATATTTTAAAAAACATAGCTTCTTTTTTTTTTTTTTTTTACTTTTTATGTCATCAATATCTAAAAAAGTATCCATTTCTGAAAAATATTAACCGCAGTTTTCCCAACTTGATAATGATCATC
>NW_024879295.1:130206-131179 GCF_018340385.1 Cyprinus carpio | reverse complement strand
ACCAATACAGACCCATAGGGACCATTACAGTGTCCATTTAAAGCAACAGAATTCCCATAAGAACCATTAAAACCATTACATATTCTGTAATGGTTTCTATTGTTTGTGTGTTCATTTATTTATTTATTTTATTTTTTTATTTTTTCAGCAGTAGCCTACCCACTAAGACCATTACAGTTTTCCAAAGAAACCACTTAATTTATTGGAGTCATAATGGTTTCTACTGGTGTCCAGTAGATACCACCAGAAGTTTCCAAAGGTGTTCTATTGGTCCTTAATGGTATCCAAAACAAAATACACCACAACAATATAAGAAAGCAAATTACCAATAGAGACCATTACAGTGTCCATTAAAACCATTAGAATTCCCATTAGAACCATTAAAACCATTACATATTCTGTAATGGTTTCTATTGTTTTTTTCAGCAGGGATGTTATCAAGTACGCTGCTGTTTGCAAAATTACCGGACTTGAGTCGTCACACTCCCGAGTCAAATGCGCAAAGTCCGAACTACCGAGGATGCAAGTCCAAAATCAGTGTACTTTGTATTGAGAAACGCGCGCAGACCTACGTCGCCAGACTATTTGCCTAATCTTCCCGGTACTTTAGACCGCGGTGGAAACACAGAAAGCAACAGCTCTGGAGGGGAAAAAAGTTCCTGGGGAAAAAAGTTCCTGGTACAAATGTTCCGGGTGTTTCGGTGGAAACGCGGCATAAGTGTCTTTTTACCTTGTGTCTCTCATTCATTTTGTTAAAATGCATGAGTTTTTTTTTTTTTTTTTTGCTTAATTATTCAAGTGAAGTGTTAAGATATATGACTGTGCTGCTGCTTTTAGTCAGTATTCATCATCAGTGAAGGCATGCATTCCATTGCCTCATAATGTACTTTTGTCTGTGTACATTTAGACCATCCGTGGTTTTTAAATAAAATCGCTGTAAATGCGGTTTTATTCATCTGTCAATTCAGGTTAA
>NW_024879295.1:127460-130104 GCF_018340385.1 Cyprinus carpio | reverse complement strand
TGTGTGTGTGTGTGTGTGTGTGTGTGTGTATGTATCTCGCAACATAAACTGTTAACCAGTTGGCCAGATTCCGGAAATCAACCTTTTATGATCCAGATTGGAGGCAAAGACAGAGTGCTGCTTGGGATTACTTTATACAGTCATGGCCAAAAGTTTTGGCAGTGACATAAATTTTGTGTTTTGCAAAGTTTGTTGCTTCAGTATTTGTAGATTATTTTTCCACGTTTTTATGGTATACTGAAAAACAATGATAATCATATATATTTTAAAGGCTTTTAATTGCAAAAAAATATAATGAGTCAATATTTACAATGTTGACCCTTGTTCTTCATAACCTCTGTGATTCGCTCTGGCAAGCTGGATATTATCTTCTGGGCAAAATCCTGACTGATGGTGATTCACTCTTGTCTTATTAGCAGAGGTGGAAAGTAACGAATTACATTTACTCGCGTTACTGTAATTGAGTAGCTTTTTTGTGTACTTCTACTTTTTCAAGTAATTTTTAAAATCTGTAATTTTACTTTTACTTGAGTATATTTTGTTTAAAGTATTGTACTTCGCTACATTTTAAAACTCATTAATTACTAAGTAAAAAAATCGCTCCCTGGAAACTACTGCAGTAAATAATAGGCAGGAGAGCAAACCGACGCTAAAACCCTTTACAAACATGTAGATTTAAGGCTGATACTTACATTGTTGCATTGGTGGTTAAAATTAAGCTTTGACACTTTAGCAAAATGTTTTGCACAAATTAGCCAAAAAGACAGTGGTGCAGGGTGTGCGATATATATCATCTGCGATAATATCTTAATTATTGTTTTAACAATGTGCAATTTGACATTATCAGAATTTTGCCAAAAACCAAACAAAACACTCCTACAGAGTGCAGTGAGCGCGTTCCTTCACTTTCCTTCACTAGATTTAGAGTGCGTTCTTTCACTGCGTGATTCAGTCAATAAAAAACAAAAAAGAAAAAAAACAAAAAATAAGATAAAAAAACATAAAAATTAAAAAAATATATAATATCAAATCAATATAACACAAAGGTAACACGAAGATTGGGTTTTTTCTTCCAAAAATCAGCATGATACATGACACCAAGGGCGTAGATTTGGTTTGAACATTGGGGGGGTTGAACATTGTATGCTGCGTGTTATTTTTTTCTTTTTTTTTTCTTTTTTTGTGTATTGTTATTGGATAATTTATTTCTTCCTATCTATCTATCTATCTATCTATCTATCTATCTATCTATCTATCTATCTATCTATCTACATGCTTAAACTGATTACAAATTCAACATATACAAATATGAAAGAGGCAACATTTAGACATTTATTTTAAGATTTTTACATTCCACCTTAATGCATCTTAATTTTGTTTTAAAGTCAAGTCACCGTTATTTATATAGCGCTTTAAACAAAAAAGTTAATTAGGAAAACAGTGTGTCAATAATGCAAAATGACAGTTAAAGGCAGTTCATCATTAAATTCAGTGATGTCTTCATGCAGCTCAGTTCAGTTTAAATAGTATCTGTGCAATAATTTGCAATCAAGTCAACAATATTGCTGTAAATGAAGTGTCCCCAACTAAGCAAGCCAGAGGCGGCAGCGGCAAGGAACCAAAACTCCATCGGTGAAAGAATGGAGAAAAAAACCTTGGGAGAAACCAGGCTCAGTCGGGGGGCCAGTTCTCCTCTGACCAGACGAAACCAGCAGTTCAGTTCCAGGCTGCAGCAAAGTCAGATTGTGCAGAAGAATCATCTGTTTCCTGTGGTCTTGTCCCGGTGGTCGTCTGAGACAAGGTCTTTAAAGGGGATCTGTATCTGGGGCTCTAGTTGTCCTGGTCTCCGCTGTCTTTCAGGGCTGTAGAGGTCCTTTCTGGGTGCTGATCCACCATCTGGGCTGGATACATACTGGATCCGGGTGGCTGCAGTGACCCTCTGACTTGGAAACAGAGTGGATCTGGTGGCTACTGTGACCTCGGAATAAGAGAGAAACAGACTAATATTAGCGTAGATGCCATTCTTCTAACGATGTAGCAAGTACATCAGGTGTTATGAGAAGTGTTCCCGGTTCCGGTTTACCTAATTAATGCAGCAGTGGTTCCCAACCTTTGAATTTGTATATTAGAAGTGTATTAGTATGTTATGTGTAAGCCAGGTTAAAGAGATGCGTCTTTTACCTGATCACCTGCTCCTCCTCTCCCTCTGCTGACTTTTCTACTTTTTTTTTCTTCTTTTCTAGGCGGCAGCATTTCACTGTTTTAATGAGTTAGCCACTTAAATCGTTCATTCATCCAATTCGTTCAAAAGTCAGATTAATTTAGGAAGAAAACAAACACTGATGTGAATACTTTTGTCATTGATAATTACAGACACTATTGAAAAATAAACTAGCAAAACAGACAGCTGCTCTGGTAACTTCTTATACTTTATAGCTAAATACATCGCAATGGATTAGCTAGCTAAAATATATGTGGTGTGTACTTAGCTATTACACAATATTCTCATACCTCATTCTCAGTACATGCTTTATTTATTTTTATTTTTTTTGCATCCCTCTCTGACCAGCAGTTAAATATAGTCCGCTGTGCAGCGCTTTTGGCGCTAACGTTACCCGTGTGCTCTCCCATTCAAACACCATTC
>NW_024879295.1:118366-127169 GCF_018340385.1 Cyprinus carpio | reverse complement strand
ACGACAACAAAAATAATTCCAAACACAGCCACCATAGCACAGTTTTGCGTCTCTGAGGAATGACTGAGCTTCGTTCTTGAATGAATCAACCGTTTAAATTATTCGGTTCAATCGCTATGACTCACTTATTAACAGTGATTTGCTGACACCTACTGGCGATTTTAATTTCACATTTAATGTATTATTTTATTATTTTTTATAATTTCAAATGAGTACTCAACATTTTATGTATTATATATCAAAACATTATTTTTGCATGTGTAACTATTTAATGCAGGACATGAATGCATTTAACCTGCAGTGTGTAAATACATCTAAATGCCACTTCTCTGCATTGAAAAGATGAATTTTGTTGATATTGATTTAATTTGCCTGGTAACAGCCCAAATGTCTTATTATTATAAATAACCGATTCCTTCAACTGGTTTGAGATTTCAAGGCCTATCCCAAGGGTGTCAAATTCAGTTCCTGGAGAGCTGGAGCCCTGCAGAGTTTAGTTCCTGCTCCAACACACCTACCATGTAGTTTTCAAATAAGCCTAAATGATTAGATTAGCTGGATCAGATGTGTTCAATTAGGGTTATATCTAAACTGTGCAGGACTGTGGCCCTCTAGGAACTGAGTTTGACACACTTGGTCCCATTTTTGCCTCCCTCCCACTGTTAAAATGTAACTAGTAATTTTTACTCTGAGTAAATTTTAAACAAGCTACTTTTTACTTTTACTTGAGTAGATGTTTAGACTAGTACTTTTACTTGTACTTAAGTAGAATTTCATTCATGTAATGGTACTTTTACTTGAGTGGAATATTTTCATACTCTTTCCACCTCTGCTTATTAGTTCTCGGAGTTGATCACAATTTGTGGGCTTCTGCTCGTCCACTCGCCTTTTGAGGACTGACCACAGGTTCTCTATGGGATTGAGATCCAGGGAGATAACTGGCCACAGATCCAAAAGTGCAACGTAATGATCTTCGAGACACTTCTTTATCACTCTTGCTTTGTGACATGGTGAAAATGCACGGATCATCACCAAATTGCTCATGGATCGTTGGAAGAAGTCACTCTTGCATAGGTCTACATCAGATTTCAGCAAATGTAGCAGGTATTCCGGGCATTCCATGCATACAGAAGATTCACATACTAGTCACAGTATACACGCAGCATTCTGCAATATAGTAGGAGTTGTATAGTAGTATGCCATTCCGAACACAGCGTCTGTACTGATTGTACTTGATCATATTTAGCAGATTCAGGTAAATATAGGGTATTTCATGTATACAGAAAAACACTATGCCTTTCCTTTCATACTTGTTGAATTTATGCTGGTCAAGGTCTGTATATTTAAATCTGGTTTTATTTTGATATTTCAATTTATTTTGAAAAACAACTAAATTACCTTAAATTATCTTGTGCCAATAAAAACTGGTTTGATTCTCTCATACTGACTGGAATTTGTGAGTTTGTCATGAAATTACTGAGTTTGTGTACCACTATTTGCAGTTTCCCTGTACATTCAGGTATGTGATTTAAATGTAATATTAAATGCTGTCTACTTCGTGTTATTGGTTGATGGCTCTAATCTTGCAAAGATAAAGTCCTGGTTTGGACACGGAGCTTTAACATAACAACATGCATACAGATTGTAGGCTATAAGGTACTCTTTATGAATTATTACCAGTCAGTCATGAGGTCAGAATGTGTGGGATGCACAGTTTTCGATCTGCTGAAGTGGTGAATATTTTAATGTAAGCGCAGGCCTATACAGTAAGCAACAACCACATTCCAAGCATAATTTATGTGGAAATATGACCATGCCTCTAGTGGTCAATGCTGTAATAGTTTCATTTTTGAGGGTGTTTATCTGTAGCACATGTAGGAAGTCAGTGTAGTAGATAAAAAAGTAGTAATCTAAGCTATGTATGAACAGACAGAATATGAGATGGAAATGCAGGAGAGTATATGTGTACAATACAGGCGCATTAGGTGGAAACATACATGAATTTGATGTGGGATATTATATAGGCTACGAAACAAAGCCCAGATAGCAAGCACATGAAGAAGATAATGGGACAGAGTCGTCCCGACTCCAAAACACTTCTGGCTGCATAAGGCTTTTTTCTTTCAGTTCTCAAGAGAAATACTTTCAGCTGCTAGGTAAGTTCATGCTCATTCTTGTGTTTATTGGTGTTTTAAATGGTTTCTATCAAACGGTGTACGATTATCAACAGGGACAATAGTGTGAGACATTTACCAAAAGGTTTTATTATCATGTAGTGTAATTTCGATCCACATCACTTGCTTAAAAATGAATATTTGTATTGACTCTGGAGACTGGAGAACCCGCAGAGTTCCACTATTATGGCTATTTTACGTCCCATTCCAGCAGATTCGTCAAAAGCGACTGTAAAGCTGTAATGAAAAGACGTTGATGTTCTTAATAAATGTCGATGCAATTATTATGCTGTGTTGTTTCCTCAGAACCCGTTTTAATCACAGGTTTTAATGCATGCGACACAGTTTAAGTGTCATTTTAGCATGATTTCACGTGGTGAAAGTTCACGACCACGTTATCTTGGCGCGTTCCACTCTATGGAAAATGACAGTCACTCAAATAAAATGTGTATTTCAAGTGTAATTCACTTCTATATACACTGAGTGAAAACGGAGTTATTTAGCAATCTGTTATTTACACTAAGTGCAGTTATAAACAAGTGAGAAAGAAACCGGATGTGTGTCAGTATTATGTCCGTGCATTTGGTCTTAAAGAGACAGCAGCCAATAAATACTGGCTTATGTCTGCTAATGGTATAGCCACAGCTAGGTTTTGCTGTGGTATAGAAGTAGGCCTACCCTTTTTTTTTTTTTTTTTGCTAATCCGAAAAATGATCCGATCAATGACTCAAAATCCGTATATGATCCAAACCATGCATTTTGTGATTCGTTGCACCACTAACAATGTTAAATAAACGATTTAAATATAAAATATAAATTGTTATTTACTTATTTATTTAATGTACCATATACATCCAATAAAAATCACACAGCTCTTGTCTGTTTCAGTGGCATAGGGACTAAAATGCACATTTGCAACTTTGGATATGGTTGATCCGAGTTTGAATGCAGCTTTAACCCACTTCGTTCATCTTATTTTTCTTATCTTATCATATAGCTGATCCAAAATGCGTTTATCTTCAATAAAATGGATAAAACATTTGCGGGAAAGGTGGAAATAAAGCACCAAAATAGCTATTTGAAACGTATTTGGGTTGTGGTAGGTGTAAGGAGACAAACGGTCCCATAAGGGAGGCATCCATTTGATATTCACATAAATATTTTCATTTTAACTAGTGCATATGTCAATATAGATATATAATAGTTCTTCTATTATAATATAATGATCCATAAAGTATGCAATCATTTCTACTTAGTATAAATAGCATCTATACTAGACTTAAATGTAAAACATACTGCTATTTTAAATACTGTAAATAAACTAATATTTACAAATCGGTTATTTGCACTTAACTGTTAATAAGGCCTGCTAAATACGCTTTTTCACTCCACTCCGTGTATATAGAAATGAATTACACTTGAAATATACGTTTATTTGAGTGATTGTCATTTTATATAGAAGTGAATGTGCCAAGAGAACATGGGCATGGTTTGTGAACCATATCACCACGTGAAATCATGTTAAAATGACACTTAAACTGTGTCGCATGCATTAAAACAGGAACTGAGGAAACAACACAGCTTAATAATTTCATCAACATTTATTAAGAACATTAAGAAGTAATGTATCAATGTATCAACGTCTTTTCATTGCAGCTTTACAGTCGCTTTTGACAAATCATAATGGTGCTTTTCCACTGAATGGTACAGCACAGTACGACTCGGTACGGTTCAATTTTGGGGGGTTTTCCACTGGCTAAAGTACCCGGTACCTGGTACTTTTTTAGTACCACCTCGGTTGAGGTTAGTGATGTGTCGTTCTTGAATGATTCGTTCATTCTGAATGGATCTTTAATGTGACTCAGGAAGAACGAGTCGTCTCCGGGAATGATTAGTTCAGTCGCGCATGCGCAATATTCTATAGGTTCTGTACTGGGATTAGTCTAGTAGTTCACCTGTTTCAGTCAATGCAGTCTGAGCCGGAAAGAGAATTGATTAGTTCATCTCTTGAGTCTTCGGGTTTTAATAAGCGTTACCAACTCAGTATAATAATCCTTAAGCTTTAACCTATGCAGTCTGAGTCAGAAAGAAACTTAATAATAATAATAACCAACTCTTTATTACCTTTGTTACAACATTCAGTGTATAGAACATAACCATCATGACAGAAATTCACACATTTATAAACTGTAAGAAGTAAAAAGCTACAATTTGAGACCAGAAACGCAGTAACTGTAAGAGTAAATAATGATAATAATAATAATGATGATGATAATAATAATGACTATGCACCTGTTTGTAAGGAAGCTTGTAAGTTAATTTCTCTATCGAATGCTGTCACATCACATGACAAATATTAATTTATTTTTAAAGCAATATTTATAAGCTTATGGGGCTGCCACGTGATGAAGGAACAACTCAAACCCAAAGTAAGTACTAGCAGATCCATAACACCGCTATATTCGCGTGACATCATACCTACGACATCATGGACTTCCTCTTGAGTTTTAAAGAGGTCATATGATGCGATTTCAAGTTTTCCTTTCTCTTTAGAGTGTTACAAGCTGATTGTGCATAAATAAGATCCCTGAAGTTGCAAAGACTAAAGTCTCAAAACCAGAGAGATATTCTTTAGCAAAGTTAAGAATTTGCCACACCCCCCTGAAACGGCTCGTTCAAACACGCCCCCACATGTCTACGTCATGATGTGGAAATATTTGCGTTATGCTGCCCAAATATTCACGCAAAGAAAGAAGGCATGGTTTCAGTAACTGCTGTTGCGGAGATGTCAGGGAAATGCTGTGTGTATCTAGGCAAAAGCAAAAGCACTTTATTTGGCCTTCCGAAAGTAGATGCATTTAAGAATCTTTAAGATTACTTACAACAGAACAGCAAAGCATTTTTTATGGATGACTGTTTCGTGAACCTAGGAGAGGAGGTACTTCTGACTTTGCTACGACAATCTGGTGCTTCTGAATCAGCTACTGTAATCTGTTTTGTTATTGTTTTAAGTATTTGCTACTGACGTTCAAATGCAGAGTTTTGCACATTGTGTATTTTGTGTGTGGTGTGTGCACGGCATGTGTGTGTGGGTGTGGAGAGAGAGAGAGAAAGAGAGAGGAGACAGGTCACCAGTTGATTCAGCCTGTCTTAACCATCCGTGGCTTGTAAATATTGGGAACCATACAAGCTTCATCACTGTCTGTTCACAACAACTCCTGTTCCCCCTTTCCGCTTAACTGATTGTAAAAACTATTACATTAATTAAACGTCCTTTACATTTATTTTGAATTTGAACTAGCTCGCGATAATGGGGGCAAAGGGGGGGGTAGGCGGGTCTTTTACATTTCCGTGATTGCTGCGTGTTCGGGGGTCTCGCCATCACATGCCATGGTTGGGATCAGGTTGGCCATCAAGTCAACGGGTTGCGCTTGTCAGAAGAGGTAACTTTGTAAAAACCAAAAAACAAAAACGACTTTTTTGAGAGAGGCAGTGCATAGAGGACCTACAATAAATGTACAGAATTTGAAAAATATGAGGGAGATCACGTGACCCGCTGACAGAGATGGCAGCTTGAGTCTTAAGCTCCCTGACCCGGTGTCGATAAACCATTCATTTAAGTTATATTCTCGGCACAACTCTTTTTATATTTATTTCCTTATATTCGTATACTTTTCTGCGATGGCTAAACGACAGCTTCTGCCATCCTCTCCGGAGAAAAAACAACAGAAAGAGCCTGTTAATGAGGCGCTCCGTGCCATGGTGGCTGATGAACTAAAGCTACAGTTCGGTGTCGTTCGGGAAATTTTCAAGGAGGAATTTCAACCAATCGCCGAAAGAATTGGATCGCTGGAGAAAGAGATGAGACTTATCAGTAATTATTTTGACAATATCCAGACAGCTGTTCGGAAAGTTAAGCAAGACTCGGCCGAAGTTAAACTAACCGTTGATACACTTCAAGATAAAATGGCGAGATTAGAAGATAAAAGCCGTCAATGTAACATTCGTCTTGTCGGCCTTGCAGAAGGGGAAG
This sequence comes from Cyprinus carpio, assembly GCF_018340385.1. Lineage (NCBI taxonomy): Eukaryota > Metazoa > Chordata > Actinopteri > Cypriniformes > Cyprinidae > Cyprinus > Cyprinus carpio. The sequence goes on along the minus strand of NW_024879295.1, from coordinate 120,962 downwards.
AAGGCAGCGATGTTTTAGGATTCATGCAAGCTCAGTTACCACGGTGGATCCCGTCACTTAAAAACAGACCGATCGAAATAGACAGGGCGCATCGTATCTATACTGGTGACAGCAACAGAAAGGGCCCGCGTACTCTAATCTTCGAATTGCTTTGCTTCCAGGACAGGAATGCTGTCTTCAAAGGAGCTCGAGCCGCGGGACAAATAATACACAAGGGCAACTCGCTTCTCTTCTTTCCCAACTACAGCAATCAAACCGCCATGAAAAGACGCGAGATGAATCAGTCTAGGAAAAGACTCACACAACACGGGATCTCTTCCTTCATGATATATCCCACCACGATCAAGGTGACGCATCGCGGATCAACCTCTCATCTCCTAAGGCCGGCTGACGTGGAAGCTTTTGCTGACCAGCAACAGGCACTTGCTGTGCCTCTGCCCTTACGTGACAGCACGCTAGTGGAAATGTTTACGGATGACAGCGCATTGTCTACAGGAGGAGATGTAGATTGATATCATGACTATGCTGAGTACTACTTTAGTGTACTGTGACACCTAGTTGGTCTAGGGACTCGGGTGATCCTCTGTTATGTTGGCTGCGTATCCAGACGAGGTTGTTGTGATGGCAGGTAGGAGAGTTTGTTCTCACTCTCCGCTTACTGCCTTTCTATTCCGATCTTGTTGTTGTTCCCTTATAGTTCCAGATGCCATGAACTATCCTTATAAGTCCACTAATTCTTGTTTCTTAATTAGTAAAATGTACAGTAATTCAATTGAATTATGGCTCTTAATATAATATCTTGGAATGTCAACGATTTAAATGGCGCCATTAAGAGAACCAAATGCTTGGATTATTTAAGATCTAAACGGGTCTCTGTTGCACTAATACAAGAATCTCATCTAAAAACTTGTGATGTACATAGATTTCAAAATAGATATTATAAATTAGTTTATTTTTCCTCCTCTGATAAGAAATCTAAAGGGGTTTTGATATTGATGGCCCGGCATCTTCCTTTTTCTATACATTGCTCTAGGAGTGATACAGATGGTCGTATTACTTGTATACTTGGTACATGGTCCAATACTAAATGAGCTATTATTTCAGTTTGTGCTCCCAACGAATATGATAGTATGTTTTATCAACATCTTGTCAGCATTTTACTAAGTTTCAATGACTATCACCTTGTCATAGGAGGCAACTTCAATGCTGTGCAAAATCCCTTACTTGATAGATCTCAAATATCACATTCGGATCAGACCTCTTCAAAGTTATTTAAGGATTTTATTAAACAGGTCAACGTGTGTGACACATGGCGATTGAGGAATGAGGCTGTCAAAGACTATACCTTTTTCTCAGCTCGCCATAAATCCTACTCTCGCATTGATTACCTGCTCATATCACCAGCTTTCATTCCGTTTGTTGAAGTCGCTGATATATTACCCCTTCTTCTTTCAGACCATTCTCCGGGTTACATTGTATCTTCTCCCATTTTTTTATTTCCTCCAGAAACAAACGTTAGAGATTTAATACATCTCTACTTCTTGACCAAGAATTCTTATCACAACTGCGCACTTCCTTGGTAGAGTTTATTGAACTGAATAATGGTTCAACAAATATCCCTCAAGTGCTATGGGAGGTAACAAAGTGTTTTATTAGAGGGAAATGCATTGCTTTCTCCTCATTTCGTCAGAGGTCTAGAAATGGCCATAGAATTGAATTAGAGAGACAAGTTCAGGCGGTGGAACAGGATCTCAAAAATACTCATTGTCAACAAAAAGAAAAAGAATTAAATGCACTTATATCAGAGTTAAAAGAGTTGCTCTTACACAGAGCCCACTTTATTATGCACCGCACAAAACAGTCTTACTACTTTAATGGGGAGAGACAGAGCAAATTATTAGCACTACGGATTAAACAGATGGAATCCAGAGCAAATATACACGCTATAAAGAAGGATGGCATCTTATACACTCAAACCAAAGATATAAATCAGATTTTTAAATCTTACTATTTCTAATTGTAATTATAAATCTCTCCTGAATAAGATCAAGGAGGACTTAGATAGATGGTCCCCCTTATATATAGCTCTTCACGGTAGAATATCTACAATTAAAATGAATGTGCTCCCCAGGGTTAATTTTTTATTCTCAATGTTGCCTCTTCCTCAGCCTGAAACTTTTTTCAAGGAGCTTAATAGAGCAATTTCTAGATTTATATGGATGAAGAAAAAACCCAGAATCCGACTTAAGACGATGCAGCGTAAGAAACTAGATGGAGGTCTGTCTTTACCTAATTTTGAATTATATAATTTATCCTTTTAAATAAGGGGAATCAGAACCTGGGTTAACTCAGATTCTCCGGTTCCATGGCGAGTTCTGGAAGCGAATATTATCCATCCAGTTTGATTACAAGATCTCCCCTTTTCAGGGATTTCAAAATCTTTAAAGAAAACTTATGGACCAATTATTGAATATTTACTTGTTGTGTGGAAAAAGGTGGAGAAAATTACGGGTGGACTTTTTTATATACTAAGACAACTCCATTATGGCATAATAACCGTTTATGCACCGGCAACAAACCCTTTGTTTTTAAAACC
>NW_024879295.1:113276-116574 GCF_018340385.1 Cyprinus carpio | reverse complement strand
TCGCCTACTGTTTTTCGAATTCTATGATTTCGGACATACTACTCTGCTCGCGTACTGTTTTTCACATACTATATAGTAGGGAAGTATTCGATTTCGGACGCAGCGCTGGTCTGATGCTGGTGTTCATACTTTGAATTACATTTATTGTGATAATGGCCTAAAATCGTTTCAGGACTTAAGTGTAGAGTTTTCTTTACCTGGATTCTCTTTCTTTCTATATTTAAGACTGAGGTCAGCTTTAAAGGCCTATGGCGTTCCTTGGGCCACCAATGTGCTTACTCAATCCTCTGTAGGGGGTGGTTAAACGATGATACTCCCTTCCTAGTGGTTTAGTTTCTAAGATTTATAATTGAATCTCATACTGCAGTATACTTATATTCAGCTATTCACTCCTGGGGAAAGGGATGGCCTTGTTCCAACCTGATTGGGATGTATGGGCCAGATGTTTTACCTCTTCTAAAAATCTTGCACATCAGATGATACATTATAAATGTATTAATAGAGCCTATTTCACTCCCTGAGTGTACTATATACAAGATGAAGGTTAGAGCTGATCCTCACCTGCCATTTGTAAACCGTCCAAAGAGGCTCTTACTTGAATATGTTTTGGGAATGCCCGGTGGTGGTTCCTTTTTGAAAACTGTATGTTCTGTTCTTTTCAGATTTCATGCATTTACATGTACCTCGAGGATCCCCTACTTTTTCTATTGTTAGACGGTTCCACCCTCCAGTTGGACATGTTCATCAAAAAAGGACTTTATCAGCTGCAAAGTACTGCTGCCAAAAGACTATTTTTTGAAATTATGGATGAGAACCATCCACCTTCCATACTTCTTTCACTTTGGCTATTATACTTCAGAGACATTGTCTTGCTGGAAGGTAGGTACCACAAGCCAGGCTCAACATGGCGTAAAGGACAACACTATTCGGAGTTGGACAAATGTTGCTGAGATATTGCTAGATAGGATGAAAAGTTGACATCCCTACTATGCTTCACTGATTTTTTAGCACTTTTATTTTTCTTCCTCTTTCTCTGTATAAGTGGATTTTGCTTCATGGCATCTGTTTCTGTACATAGTTCTTTTGAACCGTGACTTGTGATTTTATTTCTGAAAGTGAAATTAATCTGAATAAAAAATGTTGATCACAAAAAAAGAATTTGAAAAATACAAAGAATTTGAACACTAAAGCATATCAACATATTCTGTTACACCAAATACAATAAAATAGTGATCTTTAAAAAAGCATCATACTTATTGCCCTTAAATCTTTGGACCCGAGCCATCTATCTTGAGGCGACAATATCACACACTTGAAAGTGAATGTTTAACAAGTGAACAAACACTTTGGCACACAGAGTGCACCCTAACCACATCCAGGTAAACCAGAAAAACCTTGCAAACAAAAGGTTTACTGAATTATATTAATTTCTAATAATATCATAATGGCCCACAAGTTTATATCTGGACACTGTCAAGTTCCCTTAAGGTGAGATTATCTGTCTACATTTTTTCTCTGATTCGTCTTTAACATTTTGGGGTTCAACTTCTCAACTTCTCTTCCTAATAGCTGTTCAACGGCCATAACAACAGATGAACAATGTCATTCTTTTTTTTATATTTGAATAAATTGATACATTAGGTGCCATGTGTAAAAATTGAGGTGTTAAAAATAACCAAAAAATGACCTACACGCGATCAAAGAGATATTAAGAGAAGAAATAAGGGCTGATGATGTCATTAAAAAATTTCAAGTTATGGATGCTGCAGAGATATCAACCCATGAAATTAGCATTAGCATTACTAGCCACGGCCCGACAGGTGTCGTAATACCAGTTTCGACCATGGGAGGCGGTATGCGGACAAATGACAACCACCAGCCAACCTGCAATACCACCTAATAACTCGCGACGGCTTGTGCATGCATTTGAACCTGATGTCAATCGTGTGGAAAGAAGTACAGCCCACTACTTCATTTCAGTTCAGGGAAGAGAGCGGAAGGATGGCTGAAGCCCTTGGCAAGAGACACCTACCACCACCACCCGCTACAGGGGAAACAACCGCTTCGGAATCACAAATCAAATCCGAGCAAGAAAAGGAGTCGAACCAGAGTAAACATCGGCACTGCTTTCCATCGCTGGAGACAACTGATGGACTTGAAAGAAAAGAAATGTAGTTCCTGGCTCAGAACTTGCAACGGTGACTACTTTTGGATTGAGTAAGTAAGATGCACTGTTAGTATTTCGCTAGAAGTTTGTTTTTATATGTTTGCGTATTTTTTCAGGAAGTTATAACATAGAAATGTATCGGCTGTTTGATAAACGATGCCCCAATGTTAGCGATGGCTAACCGTAGCTGCGTTTTATAATTAGCTAGCTATAACTTACCCACAGATCCGATCCGGTTTTCACCTGTTATCTACCAAAGCCCGTCTCTACCAAGCTGATGCTAAAATGTAACATTACCTAAGAAGCTTGAAATGTCGTCCTCTTAGGGCCGTTACATAGTCAACGCGAGCAAGCAATGCGAGCGACGCGAACGACGCGCTCCATTTCATAGTCTAAACAGTGGACGCAAGCGTCACGGGCGATGCGTGTATGCAATACACTGCTCACGCAACAGGGGGTAGTAGAGTCGGTGATATTAGTAGAGTCGAGTCACGTGATATTCAGATCACAATGGCAACTGAAGAGGAGTGCATTCTATTGCTGATTTTACATCGGCAGCAACAAAGGCAGCGCAGAGATAGGCAGTGGTATGTTATAAGTATAAGCTCGAATAATTTTTCCTCTTCGCCCGCCATTGTATTCAAACCTTCTTCTTCTGTAAACATAATATACTTGAATTAATGTACAGTACTTGCAATGTCGCCCCCACCGACAACGCATAGTATTGCGTGCATCGGCGCGTATCAAAAACTAGGACGACACATTTGGCTACGCACCGACGCATAATGGCGGCCGAAGCGTAACGATGCGTAGTCTTGGGGACGCGTATGCGTATTGATGCGTTGACTATGAAACGGCCCTTAGGCTTCGGCTATGGCTCTAGGGTTGTTGTGAAGGTAGGGGCGGAGCATAGAGACTATGCCGTTTCTCGTTTGTTACTCTAGAGTAGACCAATTCACTTTATTGAGGCATACTGCCCCCATCTGGTATGGAATGTGGAGTATGACTTGATTTTTTTGCCAGACATGACACATGGCACCTTAAATACATTTTTAATTGTGGAGTTTGTGCTCTTTCTGGATATTTGGGCATTGTGAAATTTTGTGTAAACAAAATTATAGCTAATACTTA
>NW_024879295.1:106044-112398 GCF_018340385.1 Cyprinus carpio | reverse complement strand
AGACGACACATTTGGCTACGCACCGATGCATAATGGCGGCCGAAGCGTAACGATGCGTAGTCTTGGGGACGCGTATGCGTATTGGATGCGTTGACTATGAAACGGCCCTTAGGCTTCGGCTATGGCTCTAGGGTTGTAGTGAAGGTATGGGGCAGAGCATAGAGACTATGCCGTTTCTCGTTTGTTACTCTAGAGTAGACCAATTCACTTTTATTGAGGCATACTGCCCCCATCTGGTATGGAATGTGAGTATGACTTGATTTTTTTGCCAGACATGACACATGGCACCTTAAATACATTTTAATTGTGGAGTTTGTGCTCTTTCTGGATATTTGGGCATTGTGAAATTTTGTGTAAACAAAATTATAGCTAATACTTAACAGTTAAGGTCTATTAAATGGTCTATTAATAAATGTTGTAAAAAGATTTAAAAAAAAATATATATATATATATAATATATATATATTATATATAATTATATAATTAATATATATATATAATACTATATTCCTACAAATAATTTAAAAGATCAGTTTAATTTAGAGGTATCAGTATTGGTATCGATATCAGCGATACTGGCCTTGAAAGTATTGAATCAGATCAACATTAGTCCCCGCCCTTTCCTGCCCATGCAGGAAACACACATAGGAAACACTCCATAGAGTCACACATGCACATTGGCTGATCATGCCTGAAGCTTTATTACATTATTTGAGCATAAGAAGCTACATTTTTGAGACTGCTGTTATCAGATTACATTACATTTCATCATTACAGGTTTTCATTTCAAAAATGAAATTTATTTATAAGCTTGGTGAACAACTTTGGACTATTCCTAATTCATTCATAACTAACCTTTCGGAGTGTCTATCAACCTTTTGCCAAACTCATTCTTCTCTTTTCAACATCGCATATCAGAACACAAAAATATGTTTTGATGTGATCAACCGGAGTTTGAATCAACCTTTTGCCAAACTCATTCTTCTCTTTTCAACATCGCATATCAGATCAGAAAGACATTATCTTCAAATTGAAGGAAATGTTTAAAAAAGTTACACTACACAGCGAAATGTCTTGATGTTGCTGCTGGTCAAGGAAAGCATTGTTGCAATCATGTGTTGTAAATCCTGTATAATGGAGGATGTGTACAGGTGGTGATGTTGTGATCATAGGCTGTAGCCTGTCAGTGTAAATCCTGTATAAACTAAAGGTGTTTCCAACAAATAGTAGCATATAATTCAAGACCTTGGATGTGTGTGTTGGGTTAAGGTTAGGGGCCTGGTCACCAGTATTGTATTTCTAACTAGTCAGCATCGCCAAATAACAACCGATTTTAAATAACACTCTCAGTGAAACAATTAGCTCAGTGGTAATCCTTTTAAATAATGTAGATTGATTTTATCAATAACTTTCAGGGTATGTTAGTAGCCACTTATTCTCTGAACATAACCTGCTCCAGACAGGTTCTGTTTCAGGGTTGGTTTACTTCAGAGCTATAATTCTAATATTATATTATATGTTATTATATTTATATAATGGTTAACATGACCAGTTAGTCCCTACTTAGATGTTGTAAATACCTCATCATGTGAGTGAAAGCGCCTTTATACTTTTACAGTAATTCATTCATTGTATTATTGTAGAGTTACAGATTTAAAACATCCTAAAACAGACTTGTATCTGAGGAGTTGTAATATAAATGTCAGTCACATGGCATTATGATTTAAGTTTCATGCTACACAGACAAAACACTGTATCAGCTACATTTGAGACAAATGACATTGAAGTTGTTGAAAATGGCACTTTTAATTGAATTTTGCTTCACATTTGAGCCAACTCATCTGTCACAGAATAAAACTACTGTTCAGTTACTGAGATGTGCCTTTGGATGGCAGCACAGTTATTTTGGTGAAAAAATGTAGTTTGTATTATAGTACAAATATATAGTCGCAGCATTGCAACTTTAGTTACTGCCCAAAGTGATGGAAAAAAATTAAGAAATGATTAACCACTGATCAACTGCATGATAATTTAAACATTACAACAGAAAATTGTACATTGTATTTATGACAGTAAAATGGATATAAAATATTGACAGACAAAAACTTGGTACAATGTTTAAAAAATAATGGTGTGATGTCAAAAAAATATGTTCTTAGAAATTACTTCTGCTTCTCTGTACATAACTACTGACTAGCAATTTTATTTGTATTTTTCTGCAGTGTCTGTGCTTTTACTGCTTTTCTCACTTCTCAACTTCTCACGCCACATGTGTTTTCTGCAATCAAAAAATATTGCATAGCAAATAGGACACTGGCTACGTGCCATCAGACAAGAGAGTAGTTTACTTTTGATATGAAACAAAATCTCAGCTTTTAAAGTATAATACATATTTTATAGTGTGTAAAGCATAATGCTTTAAAAAAAGCTGTGAATATCAACAAACACCAGCACTGATGGGCATTTCAAAGTAAAGCTATTCTGTGTAAAGCATAAGGCTTTAAAAAAACTGTGAATATCATATGTCTAGAATAGAAAAACACCCTTAAACCACATGCTATTGACACATCAAGACAAACACGCACTGACGTTAACCACACATGTCCATTAATAGACTCATGTATGTGAAGACTCTGTTTGTCTATCCAACAGATCAAACCATATCTCTGTACAGATGGAAATATATCAGACCACAGCAGATCTTATTTATGACTTACAAACTGAGCTGCTAGAGCCTCAAACTGCCAGGGGTCTCTAAAAGTAGTAGAACAAAGGGTCATATTTATAGAATAACAGTAAAATCGCAATAGGCCTACTAATATTTATGGCCATCTTAATTTCTTTGATTTGAAATGTTAAACCATCAGGTTTTAATGATGGTTATACATTTTATACACTCGGCAATGCTGATTTTTACTTGCATTTAGTGCTTGCAGAGTTTTAATATTAGGTTCACACAACAAGATTTTTCGTAAAAAACTTTAAGCATTTTTTTTAGCAAAGCATTATCTGAATGACACATTTCAGTCCACTTGGACCTCTTGGTCATACAGGGCAAAACTAAAGCAACACTGACAATTTTTTTTTTTTGAAAATAAAAATGTACTTTTTAATGGTAATGTTCAGTCAGACTCCTGGTGAAAGTGATCACACAGCTGGATCTTGCACTGACTGAAGAAGTTTGATTATCCTCTGACACCTGCATACACCACTTCATCCTCTTTAACATTCTGTTTAAAAAAAAAAAGAAGAAAAAAAAAGATTTAATAAATTATAATAATAAAAGCTTTGAAACATGAACATTTATGAAATTGGGTTTGAGGTCATTTAATATATCTTTGATACACATAACTTCAACATATTTAATGTCATGTGTATTATATATTTAATACAAATATTTAAACAAATTATATTACAGTGGACACTAATGACAAATAGAGAATTTAGAGATGAACAGGAACCAAATAGGCTACTTAATATAATGTTGTAATTTCAAATAATAAAAAAGAAGATTTTTTTTGTGTGTTTTTAAGTAAATACAGCCTTATTATAAAGCAAGATTGACTTTTGATTTGTGTTAATGAAGTTTAGAGATCCTGCTATGTTTTTTGCAGTGTTTCTCAGTTGATTAAAAAAATATATTTTAAATACCCTATATGGACATTAGGTTCTGAAGTTGTTTATTAAAAATGTTGGACAGTGATGTCATCAGCTAACACAGGAAGTACTGCATCATTGGTTCATCTTGAGCACTATGGAAATATGAACTAATGTTCTTTAAATGGACCTGTTGATCTGTTATTATTTAGTTGTCATGGTGCAATCAGTGTCTTGAATATGGAATATGAGTCAGTGTTTCTTGACTAATGGTCCTATGATTTTCATAAATATCTCATATGGTGCTATTTGTGTGTGTGTTTGTAAAATGATCTGTCACGTACAAGCACACTACTATAAATCTGACTGCTAAAATCATGCAAAGATGCACAACATGAATTAGCTATAAATTAACTTACTGGTTTCTGTGCTTTTCTTTTGTAGAATGTTGTTTCAGCGTAAGTAATCTCTTCGGGATGGGTCTCAGCTGTTTAAACAGAAATGACAGAAGAATTAAAATACTAAAACTCAATCTTATCTAGATCTTATGTAGTTTTATTACAACATGTTATTAGCACCCTACATTTGTTTTTGTTCCAGAAGCTGTTTTCACTTGGATATACATCACAATACGGAAAGAATAGAATATTGCAACTTATATTTCACTCAAACTTTAAACAATTTTGATTAAACTTTTATATAAATAAATAATTCAGTAATCAGCCATAGTCAAAAAGTTAATTGTTAAATATCTTAGCTGATTCAGTAAACCATTTTGGTAACACTTTCTATGAAGCCCGTATTTATTATGCAGTATAAAGGGAATTCTTAAGGCATTATAATGAATGCATAGCACGGTATAAAAAGCCTTATAATATGTTGTATCATCATATGAATATTCATATGAATTGGTTTAATATGTATAATATTTACTTATTTTTTGGTTGTATAGCTTTTAAGACTATGATGACTTATAACACAATGAACACGTTGCATGCACTTTTTACAACGGATTATATTTCTCATAGTTATAATGGATTGCATAGTGCCTCATATCTTGCCATTTTTCTGAGTGCTAATTTACTTACTTTACTTATCTCTTTACTTAACAGTTACAGAGATTAGATGAATGTGTGATACTTGGCCACATTTGCTTTTGAACTATTTTTATTGTAATATCAGTTTGATTATTTTTGATGGTTCCCTTTAGACAGCTGTTGATAAGTAACTCTGCCAACTACATGTCAGCTAGTGGTCATTAGAGTATTGATATGTCTGCTACCGTAAATATATGACTAACACTTTTATTTTGATGAGGTCAACCAACAGATACACTGACTATAGAGGTGTTCCTTTGCAAGTACGTCAGCTTATTCTAGCATACTAGATTCTACCATTCTTGAGCATAGTAATACTCTAATGAGAGTTGCAAAGTTGCTTATAGTTGATTGATTAAGGGGACCATGAAAATAATAATAATTAATAATAATAATGTAACCATATAAAACATTGCATTTTTTTTTTAGTTGGAGTATTAAGCACACAATTAATTAACATTAGCTCAACAGAAACACTCAAATAACACTCAACATCTAACCACTCACAAGCTGTAGTAAGATACTGTGCAGATCTTAAATAAACAATGTCAAGATATGATACAGTCCATTATACTGTAAATAACGTTTATTTAATATGGTGTTCATTGTGTGTTATAAATAATCATACTCTTAAACTTATAACCACAAATACGTAAGTATTATAATTGTTATGATTATTCATACACTAAAAAGCATTTTCATTTATCTTATTATATAATATATATAATGCATTATGCATTCATTATAATGCCTTAAGAATACTCTTATAATGTATTATAAATACAGGCTTCATAGTAAGTGTTACCACATTTTTTTGTGTTTGTGTTGTACATGAATTACACTGCAATTCTACACTGTACAAATTTCAAAGATGACATTCTTGTTCAAAGTTGTTAAAGAGTTAATGCACAGAAATGTTTAATGTTCACTTGTTTTTAGTGATATTAACAAATACATATAGCCTAGACATTTATAGCTTTTTCACTTATACAAACAAGTCCTGTGACTTTATCATTAAAAAGCAAGAAAAACATTTTTGCAGATAATTTGTAAACAAACCCAGAGGAACTTTTAATAAAAGTAATTAGCTTTCTTTTTTGTATGGTGAAATGTAATTTTTATTGAAGTCCAAGTGAAAAATATGTTCATAAAGTGTTGAAATAATTTAGATTTGCCATTTCTGTGTTTATATCCAGTGTGTTTTCATGCAGTTTTGAGAAATAGTATTGAATTGTGTTTTGTGTGAGTGATATGATTAAAGAGCGCTGACTGGTGCCATAAATATAGATAACTGCCAAACCCAGTAACTACACATAATAATATTGTGGCTTCTTCAGAAAGAAGGGTTATTTGTAATAACAGTTGTTTATACTTGCCTTCTTGGTCAGTTTTTCTGTGTTTCCTGCAGATGCAGAAGATCCCGACCACAACTACAATCAACAGAGATCCAGCAACAGAAATCAACACTATCTGAAAGTCTGGGGGATGTGAAGGAGACTGTCCATCTGGTGCAGTAATGATAAAAAAGTGAATGTATCAGTCTGATGTACAACAAAAGGCAGAGATTAGGTCAGTAAATAAACACTAATATCAGCGCTGCTGTACCTGAACATCTGTGACAGAGTTTAGTGATGTTGAGATGTTGAGTCTGGTTGCTGTA
>NW_024879295.1:103357-105913 GCF_018340385.1 Cyprinus carpio | reverse complement strand
TCACTGCTGTGAAGATGATGATGATGAAGAACAATCTCTGGTAATGTTAGGAACAGGCAGACGAGCTGAAAACATGAGACAATAAACAAATCTGGACAAAACTGATCACAAAAGAAACATCAGATTTCACTAGATGTTTATAAAATCTGAAAAGACTTTAAAGCTGAAAAAAAAAAAAACAGTATTTAACTCACCATAGACAGTGAGAGTGAAGTTCTTGATCACACTGTTGCTCTGTAGTTAACTCACCGTAGACAGTGAGACTGAAGTTCTTGATCACACTGTTGCTCTGTAGTTGATAGACTCCAGTGTGTTGAGTCGTGGTGTTTGTGATGATCAGAGATCCAGTTTGATGATCCACCTTCAGTCTGTCTCTGAATCTCTCATCAAGAACATCATCATATACAGTGAATCTGCCGACCATTACATTGATTTTAGCTATTAAAGTGTTTTCAGATCCAAACTTCCACAGAATCAGATCATCATCCATTATTTCAGTAACACCAGAGTGTAGAGTGACTGAATCTCCCTCCAGCACTGACACTGACTCCACTGTAACCGTATCACCAAACACACCTGAAGAACAGAGAGTTTTTCACAGATTAAAAGCTAAAGAATTTTATGGTGGCTTGACTAATATAGTTTTTGCTTTTTAAAAGTGAAATGAAAAACAAACAGAAGAGCAGCAGAGAAAAACACAATTTAGAAAGTTGAGGTCCACGAAAATGACAATAACATAGATTAACACATATAAAACATCATTTTAACTTACCGGCTGAATGCCAAAAATACAAGTGGATAAAAACAACAGCATGGATCATTTTCTTTAAGATTACAACACTGGTCATTTCTGCATTTCTGATAACGGACTGCTTCGACATGAACAAACAAGTGTGCATTTGAATCCACCACTAACAGGGAACTGACCAACCTTCTGCTGCTGCGCTCTAGCTGTGATCACATATATTACAGTTACTGTATATTCACCATAGGGCCTAGGCAGGACACTTTCTATAACATAGACAGTTAAGTTTGATCTATCCATCAGTCTTATATTGATCTAATTTTTTTCTTTAATGTATATATATATATATTTGTATACCCATACATAGTTTTTTTTTTCTTTTTTCTTTGTTTTATTTCCACACTTAAAACAGTGAATTGGTATTCCTCTTGTAACATTCTCCCCTTTTGTACTAAGAAATATGTCTCCTGACAGCTCTCTCCCATGTTGTTCCATTGTCAGCATTAATGCTGAGAATAATTCAGTTTATGTAACATTTTTAATTGTCAAGAAATTACTGCTCTTTAAAGGTTTAGTTCATCCAAAAATGAAAATTATGTCATTAATGACTCACTCTCATGTCGTTCCAAACCCGTAAGTCGTAATTTTTGTTATTTTTGGAGCAAAATGTATTTTCGATGCTTCAACAAATTCTAACGGACCCTCTGATGTCACATGGACTACTTTGAAGATGTTTTTATTACCTTTCTGGACGTGGACAGTATACCGTACATACATTCTCAATGGAGGGACAGAAAGCTCTCGGACTAAATCTAAAATAACTTAAACTGTGTTCCGAAGATGAACGGAGGTCTTACGGGTTTGGAACGACATGAGGGTGAGTCATTAATGACGTAATTTAAATATTTGGATGAACTAAACCTTTAAGTTTTTGGTTAAACATATCTGTTGATTGTTATTTTTTCATTTATAATCAGCATGTGTAGTGCAATTATGACAATAAAGTAGCTTTTGATATATGCATGAGGGAAAGGAATCCTGTACTCAAACATCAGTGTTTTGATGGATTCAATTTATTTCAATGTAAAATTGTTCTGTGTGGAGTAGATGAAGTTCATATTACCAGAAAGAGAAAAAGAATAAGTGTTTTGCCCGCAAAGTACAGATACACTGATGTCTGTCCAGTAATAGTCACTCTAATCTGTTTGTCCACCCAACAGATCAGACACATCTAATCAATTAAATATGCAAATAACTGAGATCCCAGCAGGGTTCACTTGACTGTCTGCTTGAAATGTCACATGCATTCAGTAAATTACATTCTCTCCTCTAGAGAAAACACACACTGTGGTCTTCTGTGAGCCTATAATCCATGAGAAACTTTCAACTCGTTTCTTTTATTAAATACAGAGGGAAATACTCTGCACCCCGTTGTACTGTATTTTATAGGCTAACTGGTTAAAAATAAAATTGCAGTTCTTTGTTCAATTCACACTATCAAAATGAACCAAATGTAAAGTTGGCTTCAAACTTTAATTCCTGCTATTGAGGACATCCAGAGGAAACGCTGTCTACGTCGAGCTCGCATTTTCATGACATTTTACTGACATTTTCAAATGTTGTATGTGTGTGAATGTGTATATGTGGATAAATGTATACATGTGGTTATGTTATATGTAAGTTATATTTATGTATGTTATATTTGTGTATTTTAACTGTACATATGTTTTAGCACTTTGATGGGCCCCAGGAAGACTAGCAACCACATTGTGGAAGCTAATGGGGATACAAATAAATAAACAAAATAAATA
>NW_024879295.1:99640-103298 GCF_018340385.1 Cyprinus carpio | reverse complement strand
ACAAGCAAAAAACAGTAAACTTGTTATTACTTGCACTACTGTCTGTTCATCCAGAAACACTGAGTAATCCATTTGCACACTGAAATATTTTCTATGCACTTTTTTAATGTCCATTGCAATAGAGTAAATGATGTTCATATGTTCATAGTTCTGCTTATAGTGTACATACACTTTTACATAATCCATCTGTATAGTATGTTCATAGTACACCTGTCTGTATATCATGCTGATAGTATTTAAAATCTGTAAATTATGTCCATAATACTGCCTTATCTCTATATTTATTGTACATTTGTAACATATTGTAGACCTTGTATATTCTGTACTTACTGCTTATTGCACTTCTGGTTAGATCCTGACTGCATTTCGTTGCCTTGTACCTTACATGTACAATGACAATAAAGTTGAATCTAATTTAATTTTCAATTTCTTTCAAGCAATTTTCAGACGGATAATTGTCTCTCATTTTAACTTTCAATTTTAAAAGTTTGGGTTGCTGCGTCCGAATCTGATTTTTGAACTAACATAAAAATTAGGGTGACCATATGCGCCGTTCATACGGGACACGTCCCGGCCAGGATTTTAATATTGCCTAAAACATCCAAAGCAGTTTGGCCAATAACATGCAGCTATTATACATAATCGACTAATCGTGGGGCTGCGCGTGAGAAGGCGAGATCTACAGGGAACAATCAAAGCGATGCAAATATGCGCACGTGTTTGTTCGTTCGTTTGATTTGAAGCGTCGCTGCTAAACAAAAAAAAAAAAGACAGCAGGTGCGACAGCGGTCCGAAAGCATACTGAGCCGTCTGCTCTGCTCTCTAGCTCTCATGAATGTCGCACAACGATCGACCTGCAAACAGCCAAAACCTGGATATTTTAGGCAATATTAAAATCCTGGCCGGGACGTGTCCCGTATGAACGGCGCATAAGGTCACCCTAATAAAAATGCATTTATTATTCTGATTTTCCACTTCTCTGTTTTGCGCTCCCTGTTGGACTGTACCATTGGGGTGAGCGGGGGGGTGGGGATGTGGATGTATTTACCCGGAGCGCTGTATATGCCTATGCATTGACACGTCTGACCATACAATAATTTATCACCTACCAAACAATGTCGCTCCCTAAGGTCACAAAACGCTGGAGTTTTGATAGTACCTAGGATAGCAAAGTCCACTAAAGGAGGTAGAGCTTTTTCGCATTTGGCTCCCAAACTCTGGAATAGCCTTCCTGATAATGTTCAGGGTTCAGACACACTTTCTCTGTTTAAATCTAGATTAAAAACACACCTCTTTGGCCAAGCATTCAAAATAATGCATCTCATAATTTTGGACTACAGTTATATCTGATCAAATGCGCATTATTATTCTTTAGCTTGGGTTAAACTACACTAACTAAACTACAGCAGCTACACTAATTATGTCTCTATTTGTTTCTCTGTTTTGCCATGGGATTTACATCCCGTGGTAACTAGGATTTACAGAAGCTCCAGTCCGGATCCAGAACTCCTGAGAAGAGATGATGCCAACCCCTCAGAGGACCTCAGATGATGCTAACCCAGAGACAACATACAGAACTACCACATTTTGCTATAAGCTTGATTGCATAATTGCTGTTAATAGTGTTAATCACCTGTTTGTTTACGTCTTTTATTGATTTTTCTGAACATTTCTGCCGTATGCACATAAACTGACAGTCACCACTGATAAGCTACTACTAAAATATTGTAGAAACTTAATTTTCTGTAAAGTTGCTTTGCACTCAGCCACGCCTGTGTGTGTGTGTGTGTTCACACTGTTGTGTGTGTCTGTGTGTGTGTGTCCAAGTTAAGCGTTTGTGAAACAGTCTGCGGCCACACCCCCGCGCTAATGGTACAGTCCACAGTGATGCGTTACACGGACCAGAAACAATTATCCGTCTGAAAATTGCAGATTAAAAGAAATTGAAAATTAAAGTTTGAAGCCAACTTTTCATTTGGTTCATTTTTATGGTGTGAATTGAACAAAGAAATGCAAAAGGTTACGGACCCTGAGATACTTTCACTTTCATTTGACCAGAATTAGTATGCAACGCTGTGATAAATTTGACGCAAGACAACGGTTAATGTCATTCCATCTGTTAAAAGAAGCAGACTGTAGTGTTTTTATATATCTGACATTTTTTTCTAACTTTATATCTGTACTAAATGTCAGAAACTTGCCGTTACTGAAGTGAATTGATGCATTGAGGGCGGGGGTTTTCCGCTGAGACAGGAAAAGAAACCACAGACTCCATTACAGCAGAGCGAAAGACCAACTATCAGACTCTCCAGTATCTCGTGTTCAAGTTCATCAGAGGCACAGCAGTGTAAATGATGGGAAGATATATTGTGCTCATTCTGTTTGCTATTCTTTTTGAGGGTAAGATATTATTTTTGTTTCTGTAGGCTATTTTTTACGTTTCCGCGATAAAAATGACACATTTTCAACTCTGCCCATCAACATTTCACTTAAAATCTTGCATTTTATTCAGCGCTGTTTTAGACATTACTTTAATACATGAATACAATTATTTTGCTTGTATAAATCCACTTTATAGATGGAAATTGTTTTGTTTCTTTAGTTCTTCCTGTTTTGGACTGTAGAAAATGGCGGACGTACGAAAGTGACGCAGTTTCTTTTAAACGCTTGTGATCACTTTTTTCTAATTAACGTTAAAGCTACGTATCTGTAATTTCGTAAATATCGTTGTTTAAAATTAAACATTTATGTAAACGAATATGCTAAAATTGTTCATTTGACTGTCATTTGCCAATCAAATGTTCCATGATAGGCTAACTAAAGGAGTGCCTTAAGGCATAATAATAGTTTTGTGTGATATATGTATATTAAAATAGTTATATAGATAACTAGGCATGAATACACCTTAAACATATTTGATTTAGGCAAAAGTAGATTTAAGTTTTTTTCCTCATGCACTGTGCCAGAGAGAGGTTAAGTATACACTGACATTCAAAATAATTTCTTTACTAACATATTACTCTAACGTAATAAGAAGATTAATTATGAATTTGAATGTATGCAATGGAAATGTATGCAAATTAGTTGTGCAATAGTAAAAAGGATTGAATATTAATTTGAATAATAATACACCATTTGCATATTTAAACATAACAGCATATTTAACATTAAACAAAACGAATTTAAACGTTCAGAAACTTGTAATAGAATTAATGTATGTGATCAGTCAACTGGGAAAATATGGTGATATTCATTAGTTAAAATTGGGGGGTGGTTATTTCGCAATCACAAAAGTGCATTATCTGCATGTGTTTTTAAGCCTTACTGGTTTAACGTTTCGTTCACGTGCTGTTCTGATGTGCGCTTTTTCTGAGTGCCGTGTACACCCGACATTTGCAATCCAACACATTAAAGTTTTCTCTAAAGCTTCCAGTTTAAACCTAAATCTTAATAAATGTGAGTTGTTAGCTATTAAAACCAGTCATTCTCTCTCTCTTTATGGTATTCCAGTTAAGTAACAGGTGACCTATCTGGGTATATCCATATGTAAGGATGATAAAGTCAGATGCAGACTGAACTTTTTTTTGATAAACCTATTTATTTTTCTAGCAAAATTTTTTATACATAAATGTAAATTTCAGGATGCTAAGCCCTAGTT
>NW_024879295.1:90871-99529 GCF_018340385.1 Cyprinus carpio | reverse complement strand
AAAAAAAAAAAAAAAAAAAAATTAGATGCGTGCATGTCTTAAAGGGACAGAACTAAACATGCTGCCAATAGTCTTTAAAAAAAATAGTTCACCCTAAAATATAATTTCTACCATTATTTCCTCACTCACGTGTTGTCCTAAATCTGTATTAATTTATTTCTTGTGCTGAATACAAAAGAAGCTATTTTGAAGAATGTGGGTAACCAAACCACATTGAATTTGATTGTAGCAAATAATAATATGGAAGTCACTGTGAACTAGCAACTGTTTGGTTTTCCACCTTCTTCAAAATAGCATTTATTTTCAGCAGAAGAAATAAACTCATTCACGTTTACAACAACTTTTGAGTGAGTAAATGATGGTATAAAATGAAACACTTTTTATTTGTGGGCGAATCATTCCTTTAATGTTAGTAAAACAACAAAACACCAAGAGAAAAATGACTCACTGCTCTTGACAGAAAAAATAAATTACAGTTGTTTTAATAGGAATCAGTATATATATATATATAGTGATTTGTTTATTCAGTTTTTTGAATGCTCCTGCTTAATACACCTATTGTATCTGAAAATAAAACACTTTGGTTTATTTGTATTTTGTGTGTATTTGTAATGTGCACCATTCTTCTTATTTTTAATAACAGAGAAAATAATGACAAAGGTCTTTATCTTCGACCTCTTTGGCCTAAATATCCACCATACTTTTCATATTTTGTTACCTTGAAAGGCTTTGTCTTTATAATGGGGTACAAGTTTGGCTGTAATGCTCAAACAACTTGCAAAATAGAAAAACCAACACAAGAATTGCTTTGCACACATTTCTTTCTTAAATGCACATGCGATTGTGTGAACCACCACCCCTACTAAGCACACCAACCAAAAGTTAAAATGTACTCTATTCACCAAGGTTAGAAAAAAGGTTTTAGGATGTTTTGTCAGATTTATCTGGGTACAAATGTATTCTCAAAATATTTCTAAGCAGGCACACACACAGTATATGGTGATATTATTTTGATATATATAGTCTGCGATAATATCATAATTGCGGTCTTTACAATATGCTGTTTGACATTATGGAGTATATTGCAAAAAACAAAGAAAACACCCAGAGAGTTCACATTGTTTGATGTAGGTTAGACTGTTGTGGATGTACATTTAGAGTTCAAGCTTTCACTGTGTGATTTAATTTATTAAAATATACATTTAGAATTAATCCCTCAGAATAAACATATTGTACTCAGTCCAAATAGGGATTAGATATCTAAACAATGCAAATAAACTTCATCCTGAGGGAAGGTCATTTTAAATAACAGTTTTTAAATTTTTCGTTTTTAAAACCTCAAAACATTTAAGCATTTGTAACTTCAGGTTAAATGCATTCATGTCTTGCATTAAACAGTCTGTGTGAATGATCTAAATTAGGGTGACCATACGTGCCATTTTTAGGGGACATGTTCTGGCCAGGATTTCTATATTGCCAAAAATATCCGGGTTTTGTCTTTGTTTTCCTGTTTTCATACATGCTGAAGGTAATCATCTTAAAGTAATTTGACCAACCAATCATTGTGTGAGAGAGAAGGTGGGATCTACAGAGAATGATCAGAGCGATGCAGCTGTGTTCAACTTGAAGCGGCACAGCGCAGGCTGATCGCTGTAATGAAGTCAAAAATGTAAAACTGAATTTTAATAAAGGAGCAAAATAATCTTAAGAACGTTTTTCTTATTTATTTATTTATTTATTTATTTATTTAATTTGAGCATAGACATTTTCGCTACTCTAGAGATTTGATTTTTCATACAGGGAGTTTCAAAGTTCTCTCGCATCAAGTTCATATGAACGAGAATGGCAGCAACCGCATCTTGTTGTGCATTTATTATTTTAACAGAAGCTAATAAATGTTCCGTTGTTATTCTGAGTGCACACAAATGAACGTGCTACGGCATTCTACAGATGTATTACTTTTATCTGTAATACCAAAAATGACGGAGTATTTTAAGAGCAAGTGAGAGCGCCGTGCCTCCATCTGTCCTGCTGTGAGCGCACATTTCTGTAGGTTAACATTAATGGTTTTTGGCCATCGTAAAGTTGGATACTACATACATATTTTAGATGAAACGCTATATTTGAGGTCTGTGAATAATAGGTGGGCATCTTTTTTGTGGATGTCCTCTGCTCGATGTAGTCTACTGTATTATACCACATAGATCAGCCGTTAAATATGATTTCCCTCACGGGCATAGGTCATTCACTTAACCAGCACACTCCAAAGCAAACATGAGGAGAGCCGTCCAAAGAGACAGAATTGGAGTTCCAAATTAAAATATAGGCCTACAGTTATTAGGTTATTTTATTTAAAAGGGAGGCTATATTTGTGTAAGAAAGTTATAAATTATATACAGGTGTTATGAGACGATTCCAGGTCCCGCTGCGCATCCCACTCGACCTTTTTTTCCCGCGGAGTCAAATTGTTCTGCGTGTGGGTTTCATGAATTTTTTGGCCCAGGAAAACCCCTGTCACGTACTGTGTAGGTTAAGAAAAACAAATAGGCGCCTTGTTTGTGTGAAGTCAATGACAAAAAGAATGAACTTGTTCGACCTTCATGACGGACAGCCTTGCATTTCGGCATTTTTTGACTCGATTCGCTGCTCATTGAATGACAGAACGCGTTGACAAACTTGGCGCAACATAATTGAGTATTTTTCTTTATCTACTCAACAATTTACCGCTAACAACTAAGAACTTTGATCTGGATTTTTCTTTACTGTTAACGCATGGTCGTTTAGGGGCCTTCGATGTTGGATAGACCTGCCTTCAGCGTGCATCATCATGGGACGAATTTCTGTCAAACTGTAAACAAAACCTTGCTGAAAGGTTCTCTCTCTGTATGAGGTATCGGGAAGAACTTGGTAAAGGTAGGTTAAAACAACTTAAAAGCATTTCACACTTAAAATGGTTAATAATTAATTTTGAGTCTTTCAGCAGCAAAATTATATTATAGCCACTGGTAAATTACTTTGGTACAGAAATGGCTGAAGGTTAATGGAAAAAAACCTAAGGAAAAAAAAAAAAGAGAGTCCTGACTAGACCATAATGAAATTAAAGAAAACAACCAACAGTTAGACATATATTGAGTGTTTAATTAGTTGTTGAGTTAGAATTAATCAAATATATCATAATTTTGTCCAGTTTTATCATTCAGCAGTTCTGGCATTTCTTGAATCAGCTGATTTTAATCTTTCATTATAATGTTCAATGTGTCGGCTGGCAGTGTGTTTTGTATGGTGATTAAACCACCAGTGGAGTCAATGTCAGTTATGAAGGGAGAGATTCTGTCCACTCTAACACCTCTATATGTTGTCTACAAAGGAACCAGAAATGATAATGCATGCTGTACGTATTTTGAACAACCACTCGCATCGCTCTGGACATATAGGAGAGGCCCGTAAGACGTAAGTTTATAATGCATGGTGAAGACGGGAGATTTCAACAAGAGAACAGACTGAAGGTGGACTATGAGACTGGATCTCTGATCATCACAAAACATGCAACAACTGAACACATCTGGACGTTATGAAGCAGAGCTCTACAAGGACGAGACAATCCAGGCACCAGTAGAAATTCTATGAACAGAAACAGTCAAGTGCATGAAGCACAAGAAATCCAAACCTACAAGAACATCAAATGATCACTTCCAATAAAAAAACATTTACTATCACTGTCAGTGGTGAGTCATTTAATTTCATTTACCCTGAAATAATTACATTTTCATTTTGGATGATCACTGACTGGTGATGTGTTTCTTTAAATTGAGCAGCTGATAATGCAGTAATTTGATGCTGCAGAGAGTTTGTTCCCTGTTTTTAGTTTTACCTGCAGCTGCGAATATCAGAACTGCTATAAAAACTTATTCCTTCAATATCATTTTGTGTTTTCTTGTGTTTCATTTTTATTCTCTTGTTTTACCAGCCTCAAAAACTGATAAAATTATGTAATTGCCGTTTGTTGTTCAAATTATTACAAATCACACAAAGCATATAACAGTGTAATTATAAAAGAAAATCGTTATGATTTTTTGTTATCGTTATCATATTTCTGTCAAGTACATTCAGGTGTGTCAGCAATATATTTTATATTATAAATTTAATTAACCAAGGCCAGGTTATTTATAAAGCACATTTATTATACAAGGTAGTATAATAAATGCTATGCCTATACAGTATATATATACAGTGTATATGCATATATATAATTGTAATCAAAAATAGGTTGAAGCCCAAAAAACACTAAAAGGAAATTTAAGATGAAGAAATTGAAGAAAGATTTACATTAAAATAAATGTAAGGGGCATAAAAGGACAAGAGGCTTAAATAAACCAGTCGCTGGGGTATTAGGGGTGTAAGAAAATATTGATACACGTGAGTATCACAATATTTTAGTTCAATATACTGTATCAATTCTCAAAAACATAATATTGATATAAAAAAAAAAAATCATACAATATTCATGGCAGTTGTTTTGCTTTGTTTATTTCCTGACCGTTAGATGGCAGTCTTCATCTCTGAACAAATCCTGAGTGACAGGAAATACTAGCATTAGAGCACTTGTTAATGTAGTTCGCTGCTAGTAATGGAGGGTGAAAGATTTATCCCAGTTCATGTTTCGTGCTAAGAAGCTGAAGTGTGCTGTCATTTAGGCTTTTGTGGTAATGTCCACTGCGGGACTGTTGCACCGGCGCTGCCTCAGTTCTGCCGCTTGCCGCGACCCGTGCGAAGAGGCGGGAGGGGGTCACCTCGTGGCTGCAGTTTCTCTCATTTTGGGGGCGTTTTGTGCAGTTGGTGCGGTGCTCGCATTGCGGTTTTCGATTGTGGTAAAGTTAGTTTGACGTTTCAATTCAATTCAATTCACGTTTATTTGTATAGCGCTTTTTACGATACAAATCATTGCAAAGCAACTTTACAGAAAATTAAGTTTCTACAATATTTAGTAGTAGCTTATCAGTGGTGACTGTCAGTTCATGTGCATATGGCAGAAATGTTCAGAAAAATCAATAACAGACGTAAACAAACAGACGATTAACACTATTAACAGCAATTATGCAATCAAACTTATAGCAAAATGTGGTAGTTCTGTATGTTGTCTCTGGGTTGAGAAACTATGTCTCCCTCTGAGGGGCTGGCATCATCTCTTCTCAGGAGTTCTGGATCCAGAATCTAACTTACCAAAATACTAAAAACCAAGGGATGTAAGCAGTGGCAAAACAGAGAAACAAATAGAGACATAATTAGTGTAGCTGCTGTAGTTTAGTTAGTGTAGTTTAACCCAAGCTAAAGAATAATAATGCGCATTTGATCAGATATAACTGCAGTCCAAAATGATGAGATGCATTATTTGAATGCTTATTTGAAAATTATTTGAGGTGTGTTTTTAATCTAGATTTAAACAGAGAACGTGTGTCTGAACCCCGAACATTATCAGGAAATATACTGTAAATATATCAAAACTTCATTTTTGATAAGTAATATGCTTTGCTAAGAATTCATTTGAATAAATTTCAAAAGCAATTTTCTTAGTATTTAGATTTTTTTGCACTTTCCAGATTGTCAAATAGTTGTAATTTGAGCAAATATTGTCCGATCCTAATAAACCATACACCAATGAAAAGCTTATTTATTTAGCTTTCAGATGATGTATAAATCTCAATTTTGAAAAATTGACACTGGTTTTGTTGTCCAGGGTCACAAATTAAAGAAACTGTGCTCAATCAGGGAATGCACAGATAAAAATATGTGTTTTTAGTCTGGAGCTATGAGGAGCTACTTAGAGGCACATCTGACGTCTTCTGGAAGCTGGTTTCATCTCATCATGTTTTAAATGAACTAGATGTTATGAACTAACTTGTTTTTTTTTTCTGATCTGAGAGCTCTTTGTTTTTAAACCATCAATAATATGAAATAATCTCTGTATGTTAATAGATAAATAAGTTTTTGACATCTACACACTGGACCTGTAAAGATATCCAGAGGATATATATATAGTGAATATGGCATAAACTCACTGTCAGATTTTCTCACACTAATGGTGGTCTGTCATTAGTTGTTCCAGGTTCAGGTCTGTCTCCAGCTGCTGTAGCAGGAATTGTTGTTGGTGGTTTGATTTACTATCTGGTTTGATTTACTATCGTGTGATGATCTATCGCCGCAGCATCTTCAGAAATGGTAAGAATCTTCTACAGATCCTGTAGTGAGAGGAAAACCTTTTCATTTTGCAAAATTGGTGTTCAATTGTGTGTGATGATTTTTCAAAACAGACATGAAGAAAAAAAAACAGATTCCAGAACAAGTGTCTAATGATGAGGTAAGATACTGCAGTACAGTAGTGTGTCTTTAGATCTGTGTTTGGTTTCACCTGCACTGACAAAATCATCCTGATAAGAAACACATTTAAAACAGTGTAATTCTCTGATTGATGACAGATGTTCTAACTGTTCATTTCTGTCTCTTCACCTTCTGTGAATCTTTCTTTTCTTACAGACACAGATTGATAAAAGTCTCATGGCCTGAGAGGATCTCAACAGCTTAGGCAAAAAAAAAGCTCTTCTAAAAATATGAAGTAGGAAAATGAGATTGTGTTTTGAGCTGAAATATTGTAATACTTTGCATGTCTCTCATTAATGCTTAAGAGCTCAGGAAATATTATGAAATGGAAATATTAACAGCTGTTACAAGAAACATGTAATATTAACTGTGTGATGCTCACATTCATATTGTCTTTCTTCATTCATGTTCATTTGTAATTTTAGAATTAAAATGTCCTGTAATTGAATTTTCCTTCAAGGACATTTCAACTTTATTGTAAACATGCATATTACAAGCTGCATTTAAACTTTGGCTTAATATCTAATATTTTCAACTTATAAACCTGCAGTATATTTAATATTTCAGCACATTCTTTTATTTTACTTCTGGTTTATGTTTGTTACTTAAGTTCTTGTACAAAATGTTTAAAACAGAAAGTGAATGTTGATGTAGCTTACTGTTTCATGAATCTAATTTTCTAAGTTATTTGTATTTAAATCATAAATAACTTTCTTGTAGAATTCGGCCTTCCCACTAAATTTATACAACAAATACTTTGTGATGTATGAGAACACCTAAATAGACCATTTATCAGAAACAAAGAGTCAGTTCAGCTCACTGATGAAGATCAATGTTTGTAGCATCAAGATGAGGACAAAAAGTGACTGTTCAGTACTTCTGAAGTTGACATGAGTTACCAGTCTTTGACCAAAAAGAAAAGAGCAAAGCAAAGGGACTTTTGATGATTCTCTATGTAAACCTAAGTTCTTTTGTATATTTTTGTTTTATATATACATATATGCATTACCTTTGCACTGGTGATTGATATTTGAGGTATTACTATTTTGGTGAAATCCTTATGGAAAAAATAATTATTCCAGAACCACGGCTAATTTTTGCATTGAAACTGTCTCTATTGCACTTATATTTACTTATAATAAACTTTTAAATATTAATGCTGTAGATGTGTTTATATTCAGCCACCATTCAAATCTGATTCTGAACTCTTGACTAATTCTGATTATTTTATTAGGACACCCCTGCAGTTATACTATGTGTCTGTGCGCGGTTCGTAGATGTATATGCGTTGTTAGGTAAATATTCAGCTTTCAGTTCACTTGACGATGTGGGATTTTGTATTATTTTCATGGTAGCTGCATACAACTACAACATAACATGTTAAGAAGTTTATTCATATGAACAGTGTAATTAACATAGAGCAATAAAAATTAAAGAATAAAATGAAACATTAATAATATTATTGATCGTTTTTGTACTGAATGGCCCCAAATACACCAGATACGGTAGTAAACATTTTCAGAGGATAGCATTGGTACGAAAAGTTTTGTTTCACCAGCACTAAATAATTAAACCACGTTTCATCTTTGCAAATTAAAAACTACGGCATGTCAGAATATATTTATATACCAGCATATACATTTCTTTTTTTTATTTTTTTTTTTGTTATGCTCAACGTAAGAACATTGTCAAGAGATTACGCTGTACAAATACTGCACATTTAATTAAAAGACAAAAAAACAAAACAGGATTATACAAAAAAAACCAAAAAAAGATGACAATACAAGGACACAAAAATAATACATACACTACCACTACTGATACAATAACAAACAAACATTAATATACAGGGAAAGTTTTTAAATACATGTATTTTCTTTAAACATTTCTTCATTATATTTATAAATCTTAGGGATTTTTTGTTATTTATATAAGTAAGAGAAGAGATTTAAGAAGTGATATTCATTTATAAAATGTTGATAAGATATAACATTATTTGCAAACTTTTGTTTCTGAATAAAGAATTTGCCATGATAAATAGTCTTTTAGACAAAAGAGAATAAGTCACGATGACAGAATCGAATATATAGAGACCAAGGTTGGACCAAAATTGCTTGTATATAGGGCAATCATAAAACAGATGTGCAAATGTCTCTTCAGATTTAGCACGTGGTAGAAGACTAGTTAGGTACGCAGGAGCTAAGCCATTAAGGGCCTTATAAGTAAGTAGTAATATTTTGTAACTGATACGGAACTTAAAACAGTAGGTAGCCAGTTTAGAGT
>NW_024879295.1:90383-90460 GCF_018340385.1 Cyprinus carpio | reverse complement strand
TTTCACCTGGTCTTGTTGAGATGTATAGTTGAGTATCATCAGCATAACAGTGGAAACTAATCCGTATTTTCTAATGT
>NW_024879295.1:87867-89852 GCF_018340385.1 Cyprinus carpio | reverse complement strand
GAGAAAGAGATACGATAGATTTCTTTTGCATATCTGACAGTGTAACATTAAGCAGAAGTATTTGGAATGAGTTAAAGCGATAATAATTTTCATGGTAGCTGCATACAACTACAATATAACATGTTAAGAAGTTTATTCATATTAACAGTGTAATTAACAAAGAAACATTAATAATATTGATCGTTTTGGCCACCAGATGGCCATAATACACCAGATTTGGGTAACAAACATTTTCCAGAGGAGGTCAGAGGATAGCATTGGTACGAAAAGTTTTGTTTCACCATCACTAAATAATTAAACCACATATATTTTCATCTCTACCATTAAAACTACAACATGTCAGAATATTTATATGTATATCTGTTCTGTTTTATTTATTAATGCTCAACATTGTCAAGGAATTACATACAAATACATGCATTTTAATTAAAAGACAAAAAAACAAAACAAGGATTATACAAAAAAACACAAAAAACTAAAAGATGACAATACAAGGACACAAAAATAATACATACACTACTACACTACTGATACAATAACAAACAAACATTAATATACAGGGGAAAGTTTTTAAATGCATTTTTCTTCTTAAACATTTCTTCATAATATTTTAGAAATCTAAGGGATTTTTTGTTATTTTATATAACTAAGCGATTTAAGTGATATTAATTCAGTTTTTAAATGTTGATAGGATATAATATTATTTGCAAACTTTGGATTCTGAATAAAGAATTTGCCATATGTATTAAATAATGTACCTAGTCTTTTAGACAAAATAAGCTTTTAGACTGAAGTCACATTGACAGAATCAAATATATAGGAGCCAAGGTTGGACCAAAATTGCTTGTATATAGGGCAATCATAAAACAGATGTGCAAATGTCTCTTCTGATTGCTTACAAAAAGCACATGAACTACCAATGTCCAGATATTTAGAAATATTAGAGCTTACAGGATATATCTTATTTTCCAGGTAAAAGCCAGGCCCTTTTCTAATCTATATCTCCAATAGAACTTTCCTCTTGGATATTTTTTTCTTTCTTGAATTAAAAGATTTGGCGTACATGTCTATTGGTACATTTTTATTTATTAAATTTAATAAAAAGTCTAAAAAATCAATTCCATCCAAGAACAAAGTAGATTGTATTGTGACTGTTCTCCTTGGATTATATAGGGTGTGGCTTTTAACAAAATGATTTACCCAGAGATTGCTTTAACCACTGTATTAAACTCTTTTGGATGAATCGGCAAATTGTGGTAAGTCATAAATTGCTCCCAAGTAAAAAGGTTACCCGAGTCATCAAATAGGTAGAGGATACTGTTAATATTATGTTGGAACCACCTGGGGAAAAATAAAGATTTATTTCTAACAGTGATATCAATTGTAGGGGAATTACAGTTATAACCCAAGGACCAGATATGATAAATGAAGACCAGAAGTTAGAGATGCGTTCAATTAAAGGAAGATTTACTGAAGAACATGGTTTGCATTTCATCAGCAGAAATCAGCTGTAACACTCTCGATGGAGTTCGTAGGCCGCTCTGCATACAATTCAAAATCACCAACAATTATATTCTTGACAGAGAACTAATTGCGTCAATGCGCTGGTCAGCAAAAATCCGATTGGTTCCAAAACCTAGATAAACTTAGTTTCCACATATGGACACAAGCTTGAAGCATATCTTCTGACGACTATTTTAGAGACAAGTCTCTCCAAAGACGTACAGTATATCTAATACGCTGGACATCAGCAGTTGAACGTTTGTCCTGGGACTGTCTGAGCTTCTCCCTGTACTGACAGATACTAACACACACACAGAAAACATATCAGAACTTCAAGGCTGTGAAGCCCTAGCTGGAATTTATCAGTATGGTTTGTTACACACACACACACACACACACACACACACACACACACTATCGAGTCAAGAACCGGTTGCATCGGTTTTCGGATCACCGGTAGTGATGGGAAGTTCTGTTCTTAT
>NW_024879295.1:59754-87014 GCF_018340385.1 Cyprinus carpio | reverse complement strand
CCGCGAGTCCAAGTCGAGTCACGAGTCCAGGACTCGAGTACTCCATCACTGCAAACTACGAACACATTTCCTATGATGTATGTCTATGAAAGACGATCAAAAACCAATCAGAGTAGGAATGGGGCAGGGCGACATGTGCAGCCCAGCCCCAGGTGCAGCCCCGCCTCGATCTGCAGGCTGCAGCCAGGTGTACTTGTGTTTTTCTGCATGAGAGATGTTTCCCTACAGACGCTATATGAGCCGTACAGAGATATGAAGAGTACAGGACACCTGATTCTATAGTTCTGGATCCAGTAAACAGTTCCTCTAAATATTAAAGTCAGTGCAGTTACTCTATCAGATTTTAAACATGACTCATCTCCTTCTGTCTCTGTAGCTCTCTGATCCCAGTGAAGACACATGTACAGCTCTTGAGCTCAAGTCCACGACCTCTGACCTCTACGACACTCACAGTAAGTGAGACGTCAAAGTCAGATCATCATCACAGATGATCACATGACCATCTCTCGCTCTCTTCCACACAGACCGTTCGTCCCAGACCTCCTGAAGACTCTTGATCCTAAACATGAGAATCCATCAGTAAGTGTCTGAACTGCAGCTCCTCTCAAGATAAATCAATAAAACTCTATTCAGTTCTAGTTTGATTGTTTTATGAAGCTTGAGGAAGGTTTATAATGTTGTTGATGAACTTCAGTCAGTCGTTCTTCTTGTTGTTTGTTCAGATCAACAGGAAGATGCTGCAGATCGGGGGCAGGGCTGCACCTGGGGCGGGGTTGCACGTGCAGCCCCGCCCCATGCCTACTCCTGATTGGTTTGATCGTCTTTCATAGACATACATGATAAGAAATGTGTGTGTAGTTGGTGTAGGACAGAGTATGTTTGTTTAAAAAGCTAAAAACGCTGTGCAGTTTTTTATAAAGCCTTCATTATAATGCCACAGAAGAAAAAAAAAATTTAGTCTGTAACTCTCCATGTCTGAGAAATGATTGTTTTGTTAAATTAAGCTGATTTTTTAGGCTAACAGACGAACAAACCCACACTACATTTAGTAAATGAATTGGGTTGATTATCCACAGTGGGAGGATCAGGCCTTTAGATAGAAAATTGAATTATGAATTAAATAATTTTTGAAAAATTTTATTATTTCATATTATCAGAGTATGAGAAAGGAAATGAAAAGGATGTATGAGTATTGTTTTAATTTATATAACATGACATATTGTTACATATAATAATCTGTTAATGCAGTTGATAAATGACACTGCAATAAGTGTGTCTGTGTGCCATTTCAATGTTTTATGAAACTTGAATTTTCTTTACTATGTTGCAATTTTCCTCCCCTTTATTTCAGGAAAATATGCTGCTCCTCATTATTCTCTTATTTTAGTGCAGTTGTGTCACAGCCATTTCAGTGTCGTGATGATTCTGAAAGGACATACCTGTAATCTGTTGCTATAGTAACGAACGCAATTTCATGATCATCATGCTCTTATTTTAGTGCAGTTGTGTCACAGCCATTGCAGTCAAATATTGAGATAAACTTTATAAAGTATCATCTACTTATATTAAATTAATATATTAAATTGGTATCTTCCCATTTTACGACCATTATTGAGCCGATTCTTTTCAATCAACTGGAATAATTCGG
Source organism: Cyprinus carpio (assembly GCF_018340385.1). Classification (NCBI taxonomy): domain Eukaryota; kingdom Metazoa; phylum Chordata; class Actinopteri; order Cypriniformes; family Cyprinidae; genus Cyprinus; species Cyprinus carpio. The sequence continues at coordinate 85,366 of NW_024879295.1, read as the reverse complement.
GACATTCTACAAACCCGATTCCAAAAAAGTTGGGACACTGTACAAATTGTGAATAAAAATAGAAAGCAATGATGTGAAAGTTTCAATTTTCAATATTTTATTCAGAATACAACATAGATGACATATTAAATGTTTAAACTGAGAAAGTGTATAATTTTAAGGGAAAAATAAGTTGATTTTAAATTTTATGGCATCAACACATCTCAAAAAAGTTGGGACAAGGCCATGTTTACCACTGTGTGGCATCCCCTCTTCTTTTTACAACAGTCTGCAAACATCTGGGGACTGAGGAGACAAGTTGCTCAAGTTTAAGAATAGGAATGTTGTCCCATTCTTGTCTAATACAGGCTTCTAGTTGCTCAACTGTCTTAGGTCTTTTTTGTCACATCTTCCTCTTTGTGATGTGCCAAATGTTTTCTATGGGTGAAAGATCTGGACTGCAGGCTGGCCAGTTCAGTACCCGGATCCTTTTTCTACCCAGCCATGGTGTTGTAATTGATGCAGTATGTGGTCTGGTATGTGTTGTTGTCATGTTGGAAAATGCAAGGTCTTCCCTGAAAGAGACTACATCTGGATGGGAGCATATGTTGTTCTAGAAACTTGGCTATACCTTTCAGCATTGAGGGTGCCTTTCCAGATGTGTAAGCTGCCCATGCCACACACATTCATGCAACCCCATACCATCAGAGATGCAGGCTTCTGAACTGAGCGCTGATAACAACTTGGGTTGTCCTTTTCCTCTTTAGTCCGGATGATATGGCGTCCCAGTTTTCCAAAAAAGAACTACAAATTTTGATTTGTCTGACCACAGAACAGTTTTCCACTTTGCCACAGTCCATTTAAAATGAGCCTTGGCCCAGAGAAAATGCCTGCGCTTCTGGATCATGTTTAGATATGGCTTCTTTTTTGGCCTACAGATGGCGAATGGCACGGTGGATTGTGTTCACCGGCAATGTTTTCCGAAAATAACCCTCATCCAATATTGTTATCCCCATTACAGTAGCATTCCTGTATGTGCTGCAGAAGGGCCTGAAGATCACGGGCATCCAGTATGGTTTTCCGGCCTTGACCCTTACGCACAGTGATTGTTCCAGATTCTCTGAATCTTTGGATGATACAGTAATATGCACTGTAGATGATGAGAACTTCAAACTCTTTGCAATTTTTCTCTGAGAAACTCCTTTCTGATATTGCTCCACTATTTTACGCCGCAGCATTGGGGGAATTGGTGATCCTCTGCCTATCTTGACTTCTGAGAGACACTGCCACTCTGAGAGGCTCTTTTTTATACCTAATCATGTTGCCAATTGACCTAATAAGTTGCAAATTGGTCCTCCAGCTGTTCCTTATATGTACATTTAACTTTTCTGGCCTCTTATTGCTACCTGTCCCAACTTTTTTAAAATGTGTAACTCTCATGAAATCCAAAATGAGCCATTCGGGTTTGTAAGTTTAACGTGGCTTAATGTATTAAAACTGTGTTTTTTAAAAGACTAAACTCAGTAAAAACACATTATTAATAAAGTATTATATTCACAGACAAGCAGTTGAGTCCCAGAATAAGAATGCAATGCGTTTAATCACGCGTTAAGCGTTTTCCTCCCATAGAAAACCATTAGACTAAAAGGAAAATGCTTAACGTGGCGTAATGCATTAAAACGTGTTTTAAAAAGCTGACCTAACTTAGAAAACATTTTTAATAAAGCATTCTATTTACAGACAAGCAGGTTATGGGAGGAAAATGCTTAATGCCTAATTAATCACGTTGCGTTCGTATTCTGGGCTCATATCTGCTTGTCTGTGAATATAATGCTTTATTAATAATTTGTTTACTGAGTTTGGTCTTTTTAAAACACCGTTTTAATGCATTAAGCCACGTACTTTCACGTTAAGTGTTTTAGAATGACCCAATGATTCATTTGTGAATTTGGTGTCATGACACGCACACAAAACAGGTAGATCCAAAAAGCAGTGTTTTATTCGGATAATCCAAATATCATAATCCAGTCAGGCAAGGGTCAACATCCAGATAAGCAGTCCAAAACAAGAAACATGAACATCAACAAGGGAACAGGAAATAGCAGAGTGACATTAAACAAGGACTCCGTAACACAGACAGAAACAAACCAGGTATTTATATAGACAGGTGCAAAACAATGTAAGTGGGAACAGCTGAATACAATGAACAGTGATGAGTACCAACAAGACTTGTGGGAAATGTAGTTCTGAAGTGGGGTGACGATAAGGGGAAGTGAGACCTCTAGTGGACACCCAGGGATACACAGACCAGACACTGTGACATTACCCCCCCTCTAAGAAGCAGCTTCCAGATGCTCCTCAGACACAAAAAACAAACCAAAAAGACCAGGAGGGAGGTGGACTGGAGGAGGTAGAACAGGAGGAGGGATTGAGAGCTAGGCCCGTGTAGGGGAACAGGGACAGGCAGTGATGGCTCCCCTGGCAGCCAAGGTGCATCAGTCAGTTCAGGGGGCCAGGGTGGCCCCGAAAGTTCAGGGGACCAAGAGGGCCCAGGCAGTTCAGGTGGCCACGGAGGATCCGTCAGTTCCGGTTGTGCTGACGGCCAGGGAGGAACCCGCCATTTGAGCAACCAGAGCGGAACCTGCCATCCCGGAGGCCCTGCGGAGACGTGAAGGCGCTCCGGAAGGCCTGCGGAGACGTGAAGGCACTCTGGACGGCCTGTGGAGACGTGAAGGCACCGCCTCTGGAACGGCCTCGGGCACCGCCTCGTTCATGGCATCGGGCACCGCCTCGGGAACGGCATCGGGCTCGGGCACCGCCCCGGCCTCCGGAACAGCATCGGGCTCGGGCACCGCCCCGGCCTCCGGAACAGCATCGGGCTCGGGCACCGCCCCGGCCTCCGGAACAGCATCGGGCACCGCGCCTCGCCATCGGGCACCGCCTCGGCATCGGGTACCGCCTCAGCATCGGGCACCGCCTCGACCTACGGAACAGCATCGGGCACCAGCTCGGCCTCCGGAACAGCATCGGGCACCGCCTCGGCCTCCGGAACAGCATCGGGCACCGCCTCGGCCTCCGGAACAGCATCGGGCACCGCCTCGGCCTCCGGAACAGCATCGGTCACCGCCTCGGCATCGGGCACCGCCTCGGCCTCCGGAACAGCATCGGGCACCGCCTCGGGGATGGCAGCGGCCTGCTCGGGAACGTCCTCCTGGACGGCAGCGGCCTGCTCGGGAACGTCCTCTGGGCCTTGAGGAACGGTAGACACCTGTCTCCTCCTCCTCCGCCCTCTATGATGGCGAGTCAGTGGCACCTTGTCTGGAGACTCAGGCATTGAGTCGGCCATCTTGTCTGGCGACGCAGGTGTGGATTCGGCCATCTTGTGCTGTGGCGCTGGGCTGGCGGCCATCTTGTGCAGTGGCTCTGGTGGCCCGGGCCATCTTGTACTGTGGCGCTGGCTCAGCAGATGTGAGGTGAACAGTCTCTGGATCATGAACACTCTTGGGAATCTCTAGGATTTTGGACAGCATAGAAAAAATAATCCAAAAATGTTTCAGCGGCCATCTTGTCCGAAGACCCAGGCTTGGCAGACGTGAGGGGAACTGTCTCTGGATTGACAGACGTGTGCTTCCTCCCCCTTCTCCGTCCGTGATGGAGAGACGGCGGCTCCGATCCGTCCCTCACGAGCCCAGGGTCAAAGGGGGGCCATGGTGGAGAGCGATGCCGGACCTCCTCTCGACCACTCACTCCTCTGCGCGACCTCCCCGGGTCCCACGAAAAACGACCAGACGGGTTCCTTCAAAAAACCAATCTTTCTCTCCCGCTCGATGGCTGGGGGAGAAACCTCAAAAAACACTACCGCTGGATCTAGGCAAAAACAAGAAACTCTGTCACGATACGCACACAAACAGGTAGATCCAAAAACAGTGTTTTATTGGGATACTCCAAATATCATAATCCAGCCAGGCAAAGGTCAAAATCCAGGTGAGCAGTCCAAAACAAGAAACACGAACATCAACAAGGGAACAGGAAATAGCAGAGTGACATTAAACAAGGACTTCGTAACAAAGACAGAAACAAACCAGGTATTTATAGACAGGTGCAAACAATGTAAGTGGGAACAGACTGAATACAATGAACAGTCATGAGTACCAACAAGACTTGTGGGAAATGTAGTTCTGAAGTGGGGTGAATATAAAACAAACAGACACCAGGAAGCTACTGTTTGAATAAACTATGCTTCAAACCAACAATATTTGACTGGTCCAGATTAAACTTGCAGTAAACATCTCTTGATTCAATTATAGTGAGTCAAGTTAATAATAAACAACTGCATTATAGTAAAGGCTTTGTAAAACTGCACAGCATTTTTAGCTATTAAATCAACATCCTCTGTCCTACACCAACTACACACACATTTCTTATCATGTATGTCTATGAAAGACGATCAAACCAATCAGAGTAGTATGGGGCGGGGCTGCACGTGCAACCCCGCCCCAGGGACAAATCAGACAAACCGGAAGAGGTAGTTATAGTTTGAGACATCTCTGGGGGTGAATGGGGAGTGGGCTGGCCCGGACTCCGAGCTTCTGCGTGATGATTGGAGGGTCTGTCGAAAGACTGCATCTCCTTTTGACTGACAGCGATTCTGTACTATAAGGAATCACTGAAGCTATTCGCGCTCAGTCCCATCGCGGATTCTCAAGTTCAGTCGAAATAAAAAACTGCTGCAAACTTATTTCTTTGATATTTTCTTGGCGAAATTGCTTGATTTTCATCATACATTTCACCACAATTATACACCACATTCCTTGTTTCAGTTTTACAGAGTTTAATATTTTTTTTAACTGCGCAGGATGGCAGACGGTGCTAATATTGTCGACCTGATTTTGGCGAAACCATTCTAAACTATCCTCGTGGGTGAAACTGCGCACAATGGCAGACGGTGCTAATATTGTCGACCTGATTTTGGCGAAGCCATTTGAAAGTGTTCCTTATGAGGAAAAACTTAGAATTAAACAGCAGGGCAGATCAACACCTAAGATTGATTTTAGTGCAAAATATAGGGAAAAATAACAGGTCTTTTTAGCTCTCCTGGTATGACAAAGTTAGCTGGATGACTGGAAGTGCTGTGACACAAATAAAATGTTCTGCTGGCCATGCCTCTTGAAGAAACCCATCTCACGGATGTGTTGTTTGGTCAAAGGTGGGGTTTGGAGATCTGTCTAACTTTGACAGGGCATATAAAAGACATGAAAAGAGCAATGAACATGTGAGTGCATGTGCAAGATTAAGTTGCATGGGCAGGATCAGGGTTGAGCATCCAATAAATGAAGGTGCTCGCATTCAAGTGGCTAAACATAATGAAAATAGTCAAACAAAAACAGGGCCTTCCTAAACCGCCTTTATTGATGTGACATCCTTGCTTGGCCGGCAGGAGCTGTCATTTAGGGGACATGATGAGAGTAGTGAATCATCCAACAAGGGGAATTACAGGGAGTTCACAGAAACATTAGCTAAATATGACTCTGTCTCCTGTCCACACAATTCGAGTCCTCAACTGTGTTTTCTGGTATGTCCCATACTATTCAAAATGATTTGATCTCTGCTCTTGCAGCCACCGTTTCTGATCAGATCAGAGATGAAATTCAGGATGCTCCCTTTTTTGGATGGCAGGTGGATGAAACAACTGATATATCCTGCCGTGCCCAACTCTCTGTCATTGTTTGCTATGTGGATAGTGCAGGTAAAATTCAGGAGCGCTTTATTGGATTTTTTTTGTGATGTTTTCGGGGGGGCGAGATGCCCAGTCCGTTTTTGAAATATTAAATGAGAACATGCAGGGCTACAATTTTAAGGACAAGCTTGTGGCACAGACCTATGATGGGGCTGCTGTCATGGCTTCAGATCTCAATGGTCTGCAGGCCAAAGTGAAAGCAATAGCCCCCAGTGCAATGTTTGTGCATTGCTATGCACACCGACTGAATCTGGTGCTGTCACAGGGGGCTAAATGCTTGCCTGAGTGCAGAATTTTTTTTGCATCACTCTCTGGATTTGCCACATTTTTTTTTCAAAATCCACAAAGAGGACATCTTTTTCTGGAGTCTGCAGGCTGTTCAAGGTTGCCCAGAAACGCTACTACTCGATGGAATTTCACATCACGGATAGTGAGCACTGTGGCAAAACAATTATGATGGCCTCCTGCAGACATTTGAGAACATCATTGCAGATACAACAATGGATGATGATACACTGGATTGTGCCAAAGGCTTTGTGAGGAAAACTGGAGGATTTTGAGTTTGTGTTCATGTTGTACACATATGAACAAATCTTCTCTGAGACTGATGTGGTCTTTGATATTGTCCAGCAGAGGGCGATGGATGTTCTTTACTGCAAGAACAGAATTGAATCTCCTCTTGCATTTGTCAAAGAGAAGAGGTCAGAGGGGGCTTTCCAAGCCATTTATGCCAAAAACAGCAGATCTCACATCAGACCCACGGGATGAGCCCATGAGAAAGCGCCGTCTGACCCAATTGCAGGATCCCCAAGTGCGATACAGAAATCTGTACATGGCCATCCTTGATAACATCTTGGAGCAGATTCCTCGCCATTTTTTCAAAATTTGGAAAGCATGCTCTTCTTAGAATTAGTCAATCCAGGGAAATTTGATGACATGAGACAGGTATTTCCAGAGGAGGCCTTCCAAAAGTGTCCTGAAAAGTTATGGCCATCACTTTGATTCAGGAAGACTGAGGTCAGAACTTCAAGTCCTGTATTCAGATCAGGACTTGCAGGGTAACAAGGGAAAGCTGTGTTGTTATTACTTGTTGTTCCTTAAAGACATGGAGTTGGACAGTGCAATGCCTCAACTTTACAAACTGTTCTCATTAGTGGCAACAATTGGAGCTACATCTGCAGGTGTAGAAAGGAGCTTCTCCTGTTTAAAGCGACTCAAGTCCTACACCCGAAACACAATGGGCCAAGGCCGTTTAAGAAGCCAATCTAAAATACCCCTAGTTGGGGACACTGGTCAAGTCACTTGAAAAGACTCCTAGTTGGTACGACAGGGTCACAGACCATTTTCTTGAAAAGGAACGTAGGGCAGAATTTACTTTTAAATAAATAGACAATTTATGATGTAGGCCGAAAATGAGCTTCCCCTCTCTGACAGACCAGTAGCCACCACTGCTCCAGTCACTGTGAGACTCAATCACCACACTTCAGAGTGACTGTCTCTCCAGTGAATACAGGACTGTCTGGAGTCACAGTCAGTGAAGATCTGGGTAAAATCTGATCAAGATAAAAGCAGACAAAGATAAAGATAAAAGAGATGCAATGAAGCATTAACTCAACACAGTAATTGTGTATTATACATCTTATTTTATCTATGAAATGAAATTGTTTAAGAATCAACCATTAAAATCCTATATTATTTGATCATTAAGCTGAATGTCTATGACATCTCTGGTACTTTGGGACTAAGGTGGGAAAAAATAAAAATTTTCTGAAGGTTAATCTGTTTCTTACCTCATGAAATTTATGAATATGTGCTGTCATAAGTCACATTCATTGTTTTGTTAGGATGAAGCTTTTAAAGGGTTCATGAAATAGTGAATCAAATTTGCGTCATGTTTACACGAATAAGAGGTTCATCTACAATACAAAATCTTGTCATCGTCTCATTTCAGTCGTGAAAAAAAAAATCAAGTAAAGCGGAGGCCAAACAGTTTGGTTGAGTTTTGGCTTCACTTGTCTATAATAGAAGGATTGATGAATGATTTTGAAGAACTCATGTCTGTCCATCAACCACAAGAGTGATACTTCTGTTATAAACTAACCTCAGTAAACAAAGATCTGAAGCTGTCTCTCATGAGCATCATGATCTGTGATCTGTGTAATATGTAAGGACTCGTGTACACATGTTCTTTGTCAGTGGTGTGTAAAGTACCTGAAAGTGATACTCAAGTAAAAGTACAGATATCTTACCAGAAAATGACTTTGGTAGAAGTTGAAGTCACCATTTAGAAAATTACTTGAGTAAAAGTCTTAAAGTATGTGATATTTATTGTACTTAAGTGCGAAAAGTATTTTTAAAGTCTTAAAAATACAAAATTAAAAAAATTAAAATTACAAATAATGCAAATTATATATAATAAGCACACACACACAATATATATATATATATATATATATATATATATATATATATATATATATATATATATATAGTGGCGGGGTGAAGGAGGACACGACTCGAGGATGAGGGTAAGTTCCCCGATGGGTGGATTTTATTGATCGGAAGGGTGGTGATAGGCGTTGCTGTGAGGCGGTTTTGGTGCTCAGTGCTCTGCGTCTTGGCTGTCGGTGCTCTGGTGCAGTGTGGGGGCCGTGCTCTCCCGTGGTTGGTGGGGCTGGCGGTCACACGCTGAAATGTTAATGAGTGAATCACTGAATCATTTATTCAACCTATACGTTCAAAAAGCTAATTCATTAAATAAGTAAACACAGTCCATTGCTCAGAGATGCAATACTGATCTGTGATCTGTGTGCTGGAATTTTTGTGTTTTAATAGAATAATAAATCAACGTGCGTGCACTCTGTGTGTGATTTGGTGATATAGCCTACTTGATAACATCAGATGGCACATCATTACAACACTTACCATATTATCACAGATGATGCTGTATATCGCACACCCAGCCTCGACTTGAGTGGAAAATGAAATAATATGTGGTTGTGCACGGCGCACACTTGTTTGCACACGAGCAAAGGTGTTTTTAGGAGTCTAACTTGCAAACGCCAGACCACTGATTCTTCAAACCTGCGTTCCTGTAGGTAATGATAGGCATTCTATTGAGTAACCACAAGGTGGCAGTATAGCCTTTCCTTCTGTGTGATGCTTATGTTGTAGATAGATGAACAAGTAGACAGAAAGTTGTTGGACATACCATGTTGTGGATATCTATAAAATAAAAATATATAGCTTGCAGCTCACAGAAGCTAGCAGCACAAATGTTCATGCATGAATAACAGAAGGCCGAACATTACATGGTACCAGGACTGGGGTCAGGAAAAGAACTGATGCAAGATGGACGCAGTAAAACCACCAACTCCGCTGAAAATGACGGGGAATGTGGATGCGAACTGGCGAACCTTCAAGCAACAATTTCAGCTCTACATTGCCGCGGTTGGAGTTGATCGTCGGGCGGAAGAAAGAAAAATAGCCCTTTTGCTAACCATTGCAGGAGCGGAGGCTATTGAAGTATTCAACACCTTTGTGTATAATGAACCCGACGATAAAGACAAGTTTGACGAGGTCCTAAAGAAGTTTGATGAACACTGTCTTTCGAAGAAAAATGAAACATACGAGAGATATGTATTTCGTTCTCGTCTCCAACAGCCTGGTGAGTCGTTTGATAATTATCTCACCGATCTCAAAATAAAAGCTCAGTCCTGCAACTTTGGTGATCTAAAAAACTCAATGATAAGGGATCAGATTGTTTATGGGACAAATGAAAAGAAGCTAAGAGAAAAGCTGTTGAGGGAAGCGGATCTCACACTGGCAAGTGCAATAAAAATATGTCAAGCTAATGAGCTGGCAAAGCAACATGCTCTTACTTTTCAAGCGGTGCCATATGACCAAGAAAGTGAGTCCGTTAATGTAGTGAAAATGAAAGGAAAATCACAGTTCAAGTTCAAACAAAAAGACAAAAAGAGAGACGATGATCAAACACAGTTTGACTGTAAGAAGTGTGGTGAAACGCACAGACCGAGACAATGCCCTGCATTTGGAAAAACATGTGCAAAGTGTAAAAAGCAAAATCACTATGCGAAAATGTGTCATACCAGAAAAAAAATACACATAGTGCAGGATGACCCAGATGACAGTGATGATTTGAGCGAGACATTTTTCATCAAAATGGTGTCGTGTGAGAAAAGCTACGTACAGCCCCAAAAATGAAAGTGACACAGAGCATGCTGTACGTGCAGTAAAAGATGATAAATGGACTGCACCTCTGTTAGTCAATGGGAGACTAGTAACCGTCAAAATTGACACACCGGAGCCAAAGCCAACTTGATCAATGAAAAATGATCTGAAAGCTCTTGAAGAGAAACCAAAAAGAGTTGCAGACAAGACAATGTCATTAAAAGCATACAACAATCAGCCAATAAAAACTATGGGTAGTTGTAGGCTCAAATTGACTGCAAAAGGCAGACAACACCACTTGATGTTTACAATAGTGCCAAGTGGACACGAGTCGATCCTTGGAGACAAAGCATCTGAAGATCTTGGACTAGTCAAGAGGATCTACCAGATCAACAGTGATAACATAAAAATAGACAATCAAATCAAAATGCTGTCACAAAGCGAAGGTAGTACAAGTATTGTGAACAAATACGCCACTGTCTTTAAAGGACATGGTACACTACCTTACACTTACAAAATACAGCTCAAGGAAGATGCTAAACCTGTAGTGCATGCCCCAAGGAGAGTGCCAGCACCTCTTAAAGCAGGACTTAAAAAGGAACTGAACAGAATGACACAGATGGGAGTCATCGAGCGAGTGGAAGAGCCCACAGACTGGGTAAATTCCATCACATGTGTTAAAAAAAGAAACTCCCCTGAGTTACGTGTCTGCCTAGATCCTAAAGATTTGAATGAAAATATTAAAAGAGAACATTATCAAATCCCAAAGAGAGAAGAAATTCTGAGTGACATGGCCGGTGCAAAGTACTTCAGCAAATTAGACGCCTCGCATGGATTTTGGCAGCTGAAACTGGACCCAGAAAGCAGCAGGTACACCACCTTTAACACACCATTTGGGCGTTACTGTTTTCTGAGGCTTCCATTTGGCATCAAGTCAGCGCCAGAGATCTTTCACAGAGCTATGGAGTCAATCATAGAGGGTCTAGAAGGAACACGAGTGTACATTGATGACATAGTTGTCTGGGGAAACACAAAACAACAACATGATGAGAGACTTGAGAAGCTGTTACAGAGAGTGAAAAAGTATGGACTAAAACTAAAAAAGAGAGAAATGTCTTGTTGGAGTGACAGAAATGACATTCTTAGGAGACAAGCTCACAGCAAACGGCGTGCTTCCAGACAAAACAAAAGTGCAAGCCATACTGAATATGCCAGCTCCAACTGATAAAAAAGGAGTTTTGCGAGCAATGGGGGATGGTATAAACTTTCTGGGTAAGTTCATTCCCAACCTCTCATCAAAAACGAAATGCCTCAGAGAACTGCTGCATCGCAACGTTGCATTTGAGTGGACCACAAAACATGAAAAAGAATGGAAAGAACTGAAGAGAACTGTGACTGCTGAACCAGTTTTACCTACTTTGATCCAACAAAACCAACCAAAGTCTCCACTGATGCATCAAAAGACGGACTAGGAGCCGTATTGCTACAAATGAATGAAGAAAAATGGCAACCTGTAGCATATGCATCAAGATCGATGACTGAGACTGAAAAACGCTATGCTCAGATTGAGAAGGAGACGCTGGGCCTAGTGTTTGGGTGTGGGAAATTTCACACTTATGTTTATGGACTGCCCACATTCACAGCAGAAACTGATCATAAACCACTCATATCAATCCGTAAAAAGAATCTCAATGACATGTCGCCCAGAATCCCAACGTATGATGATGACATTGCAGCGCTATGACTTTGACCTAATATACACGCCAGGTAAATACATAGTGCTTGCTGACACACTTTCTAGAGCACCAGAACTCAACAGTGGCACAGCTGAGAACACCGCAGCAGAAGATATTGAACTACACATCAACATGGTCACTGCCTCACTGCCTGCATCAGACACCATACTGCAGCAGATTGTTAAAGAGACAGCAAAAGACTCCATGTTACACAAAGTGTCTCACTGTGTAAACAACGGCTGGTCGAAAGGAGTTTGCCCACAGCCCGGTTCCCGGTGCGGGCAGAGCTGTGTATGTCAAAAGGACTCCTGCTGAGAAAGAACAGGATTGTTATCCCACAGACCATGCGCAAGGACATGCTTCAACGTCTTCATGAAGGACACCTGGGAGTGGAAAAATGTAAGAGAAGAGCACGTGAAGCCATCTACTGGCCAGGTATCAACAAAGACATAGAGGAAATGATTGAGAAATGTGACATCTGCCTCAGACACCACTACAAACAAGTCAAGGAGCCAATGCTGGTGGCTGACCTTCCCACTGCCCCTTGGCAAAAGGTGGGCACAGATTTATTTCATCTGTATGGCAAGGATTATCTTCTTGTTATAGACTATTACTCGAACTACCCTGAGATTGCGCAACTCTCCAGCACCACCGCACAGTCTGTTATAGTGCACATGAAAGGGTTCTTTGCCAGACACGGAATCCCACAATGTGTTGTGAGTGACAACGGTCCGCAGTATGACTGTGGAGAGTTTAAAGAGTTTGCGAAGTACTACGGATTCAAGCATGTTACCTCAAGCCCATTGTACCCACAAGCCAATGGTCAGGCTGAAAAGGGAGTACAAATTGTAAAGAGACTACTGAAGAAAGCCAAGGACGGTAAGACTGATCCTCACCTTGCTTTACTTAGCTACAGAGCTGCACCTCTGGAGTGTGGAGCGTCCCCTGCTGAGCTGCTTATGTGTCGCAAGCTCCGCACCACGCTACCACAATTGCAACCAGGACGAGACAATAACAACTGGATTAACAACAAAAAGAGACTCAAAATCAGACAAAAAATGGCCTATGACAGAGCTACAAAAAGTCTGGAACCTCTTTGTGAAAAGGACACTGTGAGAATCGAGGGACCTAATTGCTGGGACAGAAAAGCGACCGTGCTCAGTGAAGTCGGACCTAGATCTTACGTTGTGGAAACAGAGGATGGACAAAAAGTGAGGAGAAACAGGAGGAGTCTGTTAAAGACTCATGAGGACACTGACAAACACGGTGAAACTGAATCTGAAAAACAAAATGATACACCGAATGCACACCAAGCTGAGCCTAATACCACAGCCTCTCAAATGACTGAACCAATCAGAAGGTCTACTAGACCTAGAAAACCACCTGAGAGACTTATTGAAAAAGTATAATGCTTTACATTGTTGTTTAGAGTAGAGTGCCTTGTTATTGTTATTTCTTTATGAGGTACTTGTATCGTGCAACATTTTGACTTTTTGCATGTTCGTAAGGCTTTATTACAAGCAAAGTTAAAAGTTAAGTTAAAAAAAAAAAGAGCTGTTTAGTTAACCTTTGTTTTATAACTTTGGAAAGGGGATGTAATGATAGGCATTCTATTGAGTAACCACAAGGTGGCAGTATAGCCTTTCCTTCTGTGTGATGCTTATGTTGTAGATAGACGAACAAGCAGACAGAAAGTTGTTGGACATACCACGTTGAGGATGTCTATAAAATAAAAATATAGCTCGCTGCTCATAGAAGCTTCTCTCCAAAGTTCAGCAAACAAATAGGCTCCACAAAACCTGAAAAAAATAAATAATGTAGTCTGTGTTCTTCTGACTATTTTGTAGTAACGAATGAATATGCTTCGGGGAAATGTATAATCGGAGTAAAAGTATACATTTTAATTAGGAAATGTAGTGGAGTAAAAGTAAAAGTTGGCTGAAATACAAAATCTCAAGTAAAGTACAGATGATCGCCCAAAAAACGTAAGTACTGTAACAAAGTATTTTTACTTAGTTACATTACACCACTGTTCTTTGTTACAAAGTGGTTTACTGTGGTTTACTCATTCATAAATCAAGGCACTGATTAAACAATCAGTCTCACACTGCTCCTGTTAGTAGCATGATTTATTGATACTGTGATTATATTATATACAGAAAAGTGATCAAAGGTGGATCCCTTTATATTCACTAGAGTCTATCTTTGATTCAGTCTGTGACTCGAACAGTGATTAAACTCCTGTAATGATCACTGACACAGTTTACTCTGCTCAACAAGTCTTTTTACATTATGTTTTCATTGTGTTAGTTATGATGATTTGTGAGACTGCATTTATTGCATCATGTTTCAGACATGAGTGTTCGGCTACAATGCTCACTGCTGCAACCTTTGATGCATTGGGAATAGATCTAAATATAATGCTGTAATCAACACTCTCACCATTAGTTCATCTTGGTGGTTGTTTTTTTAGTAAAAGTTTTTGAGAATTGTCAGCCAATCATAGCAGTGGTGTTTACATTAAAGTCCTGCAACAAGCCCCTTCCAACAGAGCATTCAAATCAGAGGATAAATGCAGAGAGGTCACAACATGACCATTTACTGTATATCTATATTTTAGTTATATATATTAGTGATTACCTACATCTGTCCTCCTTCAGGTCAAGACCTGCATTCATGAAACAGTTTGCTACAAGTTGTCAGAAAATTAATGCGATATTTGTTGAAGTATCCTTGCAACATTTAAGGGGATTTCCCTTTTCTTGGCATCAGCACTGTTTAATGCATTGAATCAACATTATTGATCTCTATGTAATGAAACGTCACAGGTGAAGTGTTGATCGTCGATTGAGTCTTATAAAGTGGTGCTCAAAGTCAAGGGTATTTCAGCACCTTGTTTCATTCATGAAAGAATCAGTGTTTTAAGCGTATCCCTCGAATGAATGAACTGGTTTAATGATGACTGCTAATAAAGACAGTTTCTTGCCTCCACCTACAGGTGTAATGATGTAAATACACTGACGGACAGCCTGTCTAGTGCATGCAGAGGAAAATATACCTGTACTGATAACTGAAATCTCAACACTTTTGAAAGCCTCTTAGTATAGCATAATAATAGTAATAATAATAATAGCAATTATAATAATATAGCATTAAGTCTGATAGATATTGATCCACTCAAAAATCACTGCCAGCGAAGTTTCCTGATGAACTTCCTGCAATCAGGCACAAATGATATTATCTCTGTTTGGCAGTTCCTACCTCTGTGAGCAGACGTTCAGTCTGATGAACAGCAAACTAACTGACTCTCACCTGCATAATATCCTGACTTTGTCAGTAAGTCAGCTGAAGCTTAATTTGGAAAACATTTGAAAAATAAGCACCAGCTTCATGTCTCTCATTAAAAAGCCACTGACTTTGCAAGAATATGACTGTATTTATCCTGAACAGCTGTGTTAGGCCTTGAACTCTCTTATACTATAAATGGGATTGTTTCTATGTTTTATTGTGCTATCATTTTAATTGAACTATACAATTAAAATAAATTTAAATATATTGTGTTGTTAAATCAATCTGAAATTAGTAAAATTATTCAAATGAAAAACGACTAGTGCATTGTGAGTGGACGTCATCATATGTGCATTTATATTTATGTGTATATAAACTATTTTCCATAAAAATTAGTTGGAAACACCATTTAGGAGACAATGATATTAATCTTACCCATCACAGTGAGATTAACAGCAGAGCTTGATTGTGATGAGTTTGGTCTTTTATCTCTCTGTCTTCTACACCAGTACTGACCCTGATCAGATGTAATTACTCTCTGATAGTGAGAGTGTCTCTGTTTACAGTGTAACGATCAGACGTCTGTAACATTACACTGTCTTTATACCACTCATATCTCCACTCACTGTAATCAGACTCAATCACACACTTCAGAGTGACTGTCTCTCCAGTGAATACAGGACTGTCTGGAGTCACAGTCAGTGAAGATCTGGGTGAAACTGTGAAGAAAACGGACCTATCTCATTCAACTAAACAAAAAAAAAAACTAACCAACCAACTTACTTCATTTATTTGACACACACTTAAAAGAGGAGAGTGATGGTCTCACTCTCTCTATCTTTTTTTTCTTCTGTTTTTGCTTCTGTCAACTAAATGTTTTCATGCCAATTCTTCTGAGAGCTTTAAGTATAGTGAAATTAATAACTTGTTAACCTGTTTCTCAGCTTTTTTGTTGTTGTTTTTGATTATGTGAATATTTATGTAATATTTGGTTAGGAAATAGAATAAATAAATGAAAACTTTCAGTGTAACTGTCATAATGATAAATGCACATGGAGAAACAGTCCACTTTCTTCCAGCTGTATTTTTCTCTGTATTACTCAGTGTATAGTTGATAGTTGATTTTCGGGAGAGGACGCTGGCGCATTGTGGCTGCCGCTTCTCCATCAGCGCGTTAAATTGTTTATTTTTAAGGTGCTGTTGACTGGTTTTATATTGGCTGAGATTTGCTAACATGCGGCTTTGCTGGATTTTATTTGTTTTTTATATACTGGCATTATTTGGTGTATACTGCACGATTCACTTCTACCTCTCGGACTGGCACTATGATAAAATATTCGGCCATGGAACTTTTACAGCTTTGTCATTTCCAGCCCCTGCCACACTGGTGTTTTGGAAATACAGCTGCGATCGCTTCAACTTCTCTGACGGCTAAAGTACGTCGTGGCTCCCACCGGAATCTGCATTCAAGCGGAGCAGTTATAAACACAGTTTGGTCTCAGAGGCGTCTGGATCGTCGCCATTTATCTTCGCGTCATGTCTGCCCTGCTAATTTCTCCTACCTCCAGAAGTCCACTCCATCCAGCTGTGGTGTCCGCCTTGACACAATCAGGTTTGCATATCTGAACACTCGCTCTATTAACAACAAAGCGCCTTCACTTTGTGACATTGTTTTGGACAAAAAACTGGACTTCTTTTGCCTCTGTGAAACATGGCATCAGCCTAATGACTATCTCAATCTAAATATGTGTACTCTGCCTGGCTACACTACCGCCTTCCGGCCGCGCTGCGAAACCTTCTTCAAGGGCCCTCAGAATCCGACGGAATATCTGATGCTTTTTTTGGGCTTCTGCTTTGCTGGTTTAGGCAACATCACAGACAGCATTCACTTTGAAAACAAATCGTGGATGAAATTTAAATGAAATGGGTAAAACACAACAAAAATTAATACAAAAAAACATCAATATATACACATACATGAAATAATCATATCACCATAACCGCACATTCAAGGAACACTTTTAAAAATAAAGCATTATAATATTATTGGCATCTGTGGATTCATGATGAACCTTTAACATCCACTGAACCTTTTCATTGCACAAAAGGTTCTTTAGATTCTTAAAAGGCTTAGAAAAGGTGGTTCTTTTAAGAACTGTTCACTCAAAGCTGCTTTGGGGAACCAAACATGCTTCTTTCATGGCATCACCGTGAGTTTACACACAGCACGGAGTGTCTCTCTTCTCTTCTGTCTGTCTTTTCTCTCAGTTTAAAGACACTTTAATAAACAACAAACATAAAACCTACTCGTTTTCTATTCTATTTCTACTTTACAAAACTTTCTGTAGTGTTAAGACCCCAGGTCTAGGGTTCAGGGGTGAAATGTAAAATAAAGAGTGATAGTCACCAGGTTACTTTTTTAGAAACAGTAATACAGTAATGCAATGTTTTGTAAGAGGTTCACACAAAGAGTAAGAACACAAAAATAACTTAAGGTCTAGGCCAGGCCAAAATAATAAACAAAAAGAACTTCCTTTAACCCAAAACTAAGTGTCCTAACAAACATAAAATGAACTTACTCTTTAACTAACCCAAAAACAGGAGAAAAACATGTCCAAAAATAAATGGCACCTAACTCTACAGCATTCATAAGCCACTTTCTAAACAGATCACATGATCGATCACACACAGTGAAGGAGAGGAGAAAACAACGTGAGTGAGAGAACAATAAACTTTCACAAAGTCTCACAATGAAGATAACAGCCTCAACAATCTCCAACAAGATGAACAACACACATATTCTGCTCTCTCACGCCCGATCAATTAATGTGGAGCATCCTGAAACATGACAGGAGAGAAAGAGAGAAAGAAACTGTGCTTTCTCTTTGTAGATCAGTTTAGTTACAGCATCAGAGAAGAATCAGAACATACTAAAAAAAACACCTTTGACATGCACCGAACTGTCCAAAATATGGTTGTTCATTTTTTTTTAATAAAACAAAAACAAACAATCTAAGACTGGTGAAGAATGTTTGTTTTTATTTTTTTTATATTATTTTTTTTTAAACATTTTCTTTAACATTCAGAGCAAAAAAAGCCTGATGTGTTTAGTGCTGCTGACAGAACTACACTGATCTATGGTTAAAATGACTCAAAGTTAAGAACTGTGAAAAAGTCAAACAAACAAAACAGAAAAAGTTTGTTTTCATCTGTATATTTATCAAATATAAATCTCACACTTCAGTAACTGCAGCAAAAACAGAAAATAAAAATAAATAAAAATAAAAATGTGTGTATGAAATATCTAAAAAATAAACTGAATGTAAAAAGCAGTATATAGAAGTAAATGCACTTTTATTTACATCTATTATTAATATAACACTTTTTTTATTGTGTTGGTTCTATTGGCAGCACAGTGATTATATAATAATGTAATAATAAACTTTAGATCAGTTTCGGCCAGAGTTGTGTTAAATCTGAGGATCATCAAAAACTGTGTGCGTTTTGATTCAAGAGAGCAATCATACATTTGTGTTGTGTTTTTACTTTCTTTTATATTCATTTATAGTAATTTATCATTTAAATAATTTTATCATTCAGTTTAATCATATAATCATTTATAATAATCTTTATAGTCATTTAAATACCCATTTCATTAATTTATTAATTGATTAGTCTTTTATATTATATTATTGTTTTATAATATTTTTTCTATTGTTGTTGGTGTGTGGTTTCAAGGGCTGTTTGTCTTCATGAATCTATGGAGATAAATAAGGAGCCCCTACCAAGTATTGAGTACATTTACAGTAAATGTACATACTTTCCAGAAGGCCTACAATTGACTAAAAATTTTTTTTTTTTTTTTTTTTTTTTTTTTTTTTATTTTTTTTTGGTCTTATGAAGTATTCTGATTTGTTGAGATAGCGAATTGGTGGGTTTTTGTTAAAGGTGAGCCAAAAGCAACACAATTAAAATAACCAAAGACTTAAACTACTTCAGTCTGTGTGCATTGAATTTATTTAATACACAAGTTTCACAATTGAGTTGAATTACTGAAATGAACTTTTCCACAACATTCTAACTTATTGAGATGCCACCTGTAAATGTAACATAATTGTTCAAAAATGTGAAGATGCTGATGTCCAAACACATTGGGCCCCACTGACTTTAATTGTATAGGAAAAATAAAGCAACTGAGACAATTTTGAAAATATCCACAGAAGACTATCACTTTAAATGATTAGTTAGTGAGGCTGACCAGACTGTAGAGGAGAGTTTTCTGGTTGAGATTCTGCAGATTGATTTGGGACTGATGTCTGGTTAATGTTATGCTGCTGATCTATAATAGAAACAGAGAGCATTATGGTCACTCAAGAGTATCTGCAGTGATTACACTGACTCTTTATGCTGATATTTAGATCTTCTCATGAGCCTTTCATTCATGAACTGTATCTTTCATCTGTTTCTGTTCAGTTGTATTAATCATGTCATGAACTGCTCCACACCTTTGTTCTTCTTGTACACTCTCAGAAATAAAGGTACAGTGAGGGGTACAATTAAGTACTTTAAGGTATAAATTTCACAAATGTGCCCAGCAAAGGAACAAACATGTATCCAGCTGAGTACCAAAAAGTACCTTTCCAAAGAAAAGGGGTACACAATGAAATATGCATGGTGAAAGGTACATATATGTACCCTTTGAAAAGGTACATTGTCATATAAAGTAATAGTTAAGGTACAACATTCACAAATGTACCATTAAAAGGTCCTATCGTGTTCCCATGGGGTACTTAGAAGTACCTTTTGGGTACACATCCTGTAGGGTACAAAAAAGTACCTTATTCAAGTCAAAAGGTACACTTCCTGTGGGGTAATTAATATCATCCTTTACAGGTAACGAATGTATAAAATGCACAGCATCATTGTTTTAGATCTTCATAAGAAGGACTGTTAACTGTATTGTTTCCTATACGAGACTGTTGAGTCTGTAAACTGTTTATAGTTTTAACGATCTGTGCTGCGCACATTGTTAGCAAATGTGGTGTGAGTTATGCAGAGATGCGGAGATAAAGTACCGAGTATAGTGTTATTCTGCATGTTTTATGTTTTCCTTTATTCATTAATTCTGTGTTATGAGTTTATTTCGTGCAGTTTCACTGATAGTGAGTAAGTATGTGACGTCTTGAGTATGTAGTCGAGTGAACTTGGATGTACATCAATGACATGAATGGAATTTGAGTGTTTACATGAACATCATATAAACAAATGAATCGTCAACGGCGAAATAAAAGCCTCTAATCTACGAGACCGGTCTGAGAGACCTCCAGCTCACAGCGGGGTCTCTGAGCAGGACTGGCCGAGCGACGAGCTAGCGGCCGGGGCAGGTGCCTGCTGGCTTTCGCCTCACTTCATGGAGCTTCTCAACTCCGAAAACGTTTGAAGCAAATTGTCAATTCGGCATCAATTTTCACAAGACTGCCTATATTCGAAATCTAAAACAGTTCTTTTCCCCTCGCCTAAAACGTTCTCATAAGTGAATTTAGTGATGAATAAGATAGCGAAAATGGTTAAAATTGTCCTGTGGTTGGTCTGTCTAATATTATGACTGGCTGTTTTTTCGCGCCCGTTATTCGTGTTCTAGGTCAGTGGTCAATCCTCTTTCTTTCACTCGGCACGGCAGTCGCTGGAGCCTGCAGGACGCTTGACAGTTCAACAATGGCCCTGCCAACTTTATCCTCAGATGAGCTGATCCAAACAATGACAGAAGGTGGTTTAACTATGACAGAAGTTGAAGCACAGAAATTCAGAGGTGAGTAATACTGTCGTTAGCTAACGTAAAGTTACATTTAAGTGTCGTTACATGTAGCTTAAAGTTGGCTGCACGTTATCTACAGTTAGATCGAACTAACATTATATCGGGACTTATTTTTAAGTTACCACTAAAGTTCGTTACATGTAGCTAGTTGTAAAGATTGTAAAGAAAAAAGCATAACGTTAGCTGACATTAGCTAGCTTAGAGTTGGCTACAGCTATCGTTAGCTAGCTCGAGTTCCTTGTACAGCCCAACGTACTAAACTGAAAAGTTGAGTTACAGTTAAGTTGATGCCCAAATAGTGCTGCAGCTATGTAGATAATCAAATATATAAGTGTTTAGTGTACGGGTATTGTATATTTATAAGTTGAAGATGTTGGATGATGTTCGATTCCATTTGTGTGCACGTGGAACACAGTTTAACGTTAGAAGATGGCGGCTATGTTGTGTACGTTAGAATAGACTAGTTGCACCTGGCCACCTTTTTTGGATTTCGGATCAGCGATGTGTGCGATAGACACTTCCCGTTTCGGATTACGTCCGGTGCAGGGAGGACCGGGAGAGGGAAAGCAGAAATTTATCTTTTATAGGTTGTTTATAGAAACAATTATCACTTAAAATACTACTAAGATCCATATTACTATCACATGAGCGAATGGCAATTAAATGCACGGATGCATAGTCAGATTAATGAATGAAATACAACTGTTCACGAACAGAAGATTGTATTTGACTCATGCTGCATACACATATGCAATGACAATTATGCCTACTGTAACTATAGTTACAACTACGACTAGAGTTGTTTGCATAAAATGCACCGTGAACATTCACTTGTTTGCCCCATGTCTACTTTGCTGTATTCTTCAGGGTGAACACAACACACCATACCCAATTGTCCAGGTGACCCCAAGAAGACTGGAAGTCCACATTTGAGGGACGAAGCTCCTGTTCCCTGAAGGTAGACAGGGTCGAGTTGTTTGAAGGCATGAAGGTAGAGGAAGCCATGTTCTCCTCGTTTTATTCATATTTTGTTTTCAATCTTGAATACCAACCCAAAAACAAGAACACTCTGACCTTCCTCCAGCGATGTATTGTGAAAATGCCATCCAAGATATCCATGTCTTTCTTTCCTCAGTGGGAGAGAGAAATTATGTTTTTTTGAGGAAAACATTTCTGGATTTTTCTTCTAACAATGGACTTCATTGGTTACCATCGTTTTTAAGGTCCAAATCAATGCAGTTTCAAAAGTCTTTGAAGTGTTTAAACGGGCTGTACGCGATCACAGCTGAAGAAGAGGTTGTTACCTAGCAAAACGATGGGTCATTTTCAAAAAAATTATAATTTATAGACTTTTTACCTTCAATAGTTTGGATTGAGCTGATCAACAAACGGACAGGGAACTACGTCATCACGTTGAAAGGTCACACCGGCGCCGGCAATACTATTTAAACTACTATTCATATTCATCAGAATGTTATTCATATAATATTCATGAATATGAATAGTATGTATATATATATATATATATATATATATATATATATATATATATATATGTGTATATGTGGCAAACAATACTATTTGAACTATTCTCCTACGTACAGTCGCATTGTAAACAGTGGGGCGGTACTTCTGCCTGCGCCGGCGTGACCTTTCAATGTGATGAATAAAATGGCGAAAATTGTTAAAATTGTCCTGTGGTTGGTCTGTCTAATATTATGACTGGCTGTTTTTTCGCGCCGTTATTCGTGTTCTAGGTCAGCGGTCACGCCTCTTTCTTTCACTCGGCACGGCGGCAGTCGCTGGAGCCTGCAGGACGCTTGACAGCTCAAACAATGGCCCTGCCAAACTTTATCCTCAGATGAGCTGATCCAAAACAAGACAGAAGGTGGTTTAACTATGAAAGAAGTTGAAGCACAGAAATACAGAGGTGAGTAATACTGTCGTTAGCTAACGTAAAGTTACATTTAAACTACGTCATCACGTTGAAAGGTCACACCGGCGCCGGCAATACTATTTAAAACTACTATTTATATTCATCCGAATGTTATTCATATAGTATTCAGTGAATATAAATATTATATATGTATATGTATATATATATATATATATATATATATATATATATATATATATATATATATATATATATATATAATGGCAAACAATACTATTTTGAACCATTCTCCTACGTACGGTCGCATTGTAAACAGTGGGGGGATACTTCTGCCCGGCGCGACCTTTCAACGTGATAACGTAGTTCCCTGTCCATTTGTTGATCAGCTCAATCCGAACTATTGAAGGTAAAAAGTATAAATTATATATATTTTTTTAAATTACCTATCGTTTCGCTAGATAACAACCTCTTCTTCAGCTGTGATCGCGTACAGCCCGTTTAAACACTTCAAAGACTTTTGAAACGCATTGATTTGGACTTAAAAACGATGGTAACCAATGAAGTCCATTGTTAGAAGAAAAATCCAGAAATGTTTTCCTCAAAAAACATAATTTCTCTCCCACTGAGGAAAGAAAGACATTGATATCTTGGATGGCATTGGGTCAGTAAATTATAAGGAAATTTTCATTTTGGGGTGAACTAATCCTTTAAGCACACAATGAACACTCACAGTAGCTTTTAGTCAATATAAAGCGTTATGTTCTTACACTGCAGTAAGTAATGCATTCATAAAGTGATTCACTATTAAAGTTGTTTAAAATGTGAAAAGATGTTTATTAAAGTTTATTGCAAACGAAGATTGTGGTGTGCGGTCTTATTCTCTTTCCAGTATTTAAATTTGTACAGTTTAACTTCTTTTAAATCATTGATTGTGGGAAAACAAAACATTGCTTTCTTTTGCTCTCATTCTTTTTTTCTATTTATCAAGGACATTTTTGCCACTTTATAGGTACAATGGCATCGTCGCTGGGGTGGTACCCCTAAAAAGAACAAATTGGTACCATCTAATGGGTTACATTTTTGTACCAGTGGATTGAGGTACAAATGTATTGCTAAGGTACCAAATCGTCTCTCAAAAGGTACAGTATAAAAGGGTACAACTCTGTACCTATGGTAAGGGTACCATTGCTGTACCTTGGGGGTACCACCCCAGCGATGAGCCATTTGTACCCTCAAAGGTATATATTTGTACCTAAAAGGCACAAACTGTAGGGGTACTTCTTTGTACCCATTAATATGGTACAAGTTTGGTGTTCCCGTTGGGGGTACTGCCCCAGCGACGAGCATTTGTACCTTTTTTTTTTTGGCTTTTCTGTACCTTTATTTCTGAGAGTGTGGGAACCAACGCAATAAATGGTTGCCCACTGCTTCGGGTGTGTGTTCACAGTGTGTGTGTGTACACTGCTGTGTGTGCACTTGGATGGGTTAAAAGCAGAGCACGAATTCCAAGTATGGGTCACCATACTAGGTTGTATGTCATGTCACTTTCAACATGTTTGCTTTGGCCTCATACATCTGGTGTTATTACACAGCTCGGTGGAATACTTGATTCTGATTGGTCAGTCATGACATTCCAAGGTATTTTATCCCTAGATAACAACCTGTAAAAGCTAATAAAACAGGCTCATCCAGGTAACAGCAGTCGGCGCTGTACTCTTGCGTGAACATTTTTTTTCTTGGTTGAAGCTTTGTGTTTGTTTAGCTAATAAAATATTAAAACCTCGATTAAAAATGGTGTAACATTATTTAATTATGTCATCCTGGTATCGCGGACTCACTCTCTCGTTTAATTCAAACGCAGCTGCTGCCATTTTGCTACGGTTGTTTTGTACGCTGTAATGGATTATAAGAGAAAGTAACAAACTGGTAAGGTTTTACAAATTTGTGTCTTAATTCTTTTATTGCCTTAATTATTTTTTGTGGTGAAATTTTTGTGTAATAAGTGGTTTGACTGCACCGTTTCGCTTAAATGTCTGTCTAGTTTAAATTTGCTGCTTGCTCGCAACTGCTGTCTTCATGGAAGCTTTGCGTTCAAATATTTTAACTTAAATCAATATTTTGCATCTAATTATTTACTTAATAAGTGGGATAATGTACATCCAGCCAGTTGTTGTCTCAGAATAAACCCCTTCAGGCTGATACAAAACAACCCCACCACCCGTCGGTGTCCTGATCACCCTGTCAGGGTTTATTCTGTTATAACAACTGGCTGATTTCAATGTATCACTGTGTTTTAAATTTGATTTATTAAATAATAAATAATATAGTTGTTCCTGTGGTAGAAAACACTGTGGCACCAAGATAGGATATTAAGGTGGGCCCTTGGGTTGGCTATAGCTCCATGGCCCAGTCCCAAATTGCTCCTTAAACTCTTGCGGTCTTTCTCCAGTGTACGCTTTTCATGACGTAATGCCACTTTGATTGTCGGGGTAAAAGTCTGCCGCACATGACAGCTATGCACATGACAGCCATGGCCACATGTAGACCACAAGTGCAAACGAAGTGTGCCATTTGCATCAAGTCACACATGCACATTTCAGCTGTGTCCTTTGATAATTAGGCTAATTAAAATAATTAATAAAATAAATTCAAATAAATGTGATCTTGCTGCACTACAATTATTTAAATAAAAATTTGCCCAGTATCAGAGTGCAAAACCCTGATACTGTAAGTTACAGCTTTTTTTAAAGTCATCCTGAAAATCATAAAACAAAGAGCAGAACTGTGACAATGCATTAAATGTGTAGAACCATGTCATAAGGCAACAACAGCTTCACAGTACATAGAAATCTTCCGAAAAAATAGCAGAGACTGTCTAACACAGATATCAACATCTCGCAGAAAAAGAAAAAAAAAAAAGTGTGGAAATTCATCTTGCAGCCGCCTAAAAGCAGGGAAATGCATGAGAA
>NW_024879295.1:11480-59301 GCF_018340385.1 Cyprinus carpio | reverse complement strand
AGAAGAAGAAGAAGAAAAATAAACGGAGCTATTCCAAGAGGGTCCTTGCACTGCAGTGCTCGGGCCCTAATAATAAACGGAGCAATTCCAAGAGGGTCCTCGCACTGCAGTGCTTGGGCCCTAATAAACGGAGCAATTCCAAGAGGGTCCTCGCACTGCAGTGCTCGGGCCCTAATAAATAAATAAATTGAA
The DNA here is from genome assembly GCF_018340385.1 of Cyprinus carpio. Classification (NCBI taxonomy): domain Eukaryota; kingdom Metazoa; phylum Chordata; class Actinopteri; order Cypriniformes; family Cyprinidae; genus Cyprinus; species Cyprinus carpio. The sequence goes on along the minus strand of NW_024879295.1, from coordinate 59,109 downwards.
TTCACACTGACAAGCTAAACCAACATATCTTTTTATTAGCGGGTCAGGGCTCATTAATAATTGATGTCTGGCCACAGAACAGTGAGAAAGACCAGAGAGAAATCACTCCTGCATCAGCGCATGCAGTCATACAACGAGCTCACAGTTAAAGCATTTTTATAGTTTTAAGAGCTTTTTAAAATAAATTATTACCGCGAATGCACATAATCCACCCATAAGAACACAACAAGAGCTAAATTCAGGTGTTTGTGACCCGTGTGGAAATTAAAGATTATTTGACAGCGCGAGACTGTCTAAGGGCAGAATAACATCTATCTCACGAGCTCCAGAGGATGCTGATTCGCAAGAACGAACAAATCAAGTACAAGATTATTTCAAAATACACAATACCTTGGCAATATAAACGAAAAGAGCCACGTGAACATAAACTTTTGAGAAATAAATCTGAAGTGGATCATGATACTGGATTTGAATATTAAAGTGACTACATTTACCAGCTGCATTCTATTTTCAATTTTAATCCTATAAAAAACCTAAATCATTCCTCTTGGCTGCTTTTTTTGTATTGGTGTATGTATTCATGTATTTAGTATCATTATATTATTATTATTATATTGTTTAGTTGCTCTACAAGAAATTAATCTAATTTTATAAAATCGATTACATGTTTATTTACATTTGATTTGTCCACCATCTAAACACCTAAATACCTAAAACATGCTCTATTATACTACATTGTTATCATTTCTTTTATCATCCATTTAAACTGGTACACAGTTGAGTTCAGAATAAACTTGTTTTTTTATATTTAGACAGTTACAGTGGTCTATAATAAATATCAACAGTTTTGTTCAAGCGCTCTTCAAATGTTTGAAGTAGGCCTAAATTCATTTTTAAAAATGGTAATCCTAAAAAAAAAAAAAAAACTTTGGGAAACACAGTCCATATTGTATGCAAAGGTGCTTTAAACTAATAGAAAAAAAAAAACAACACTATGAATTAAAATTAGTGTTAATTTTCAAGTAATGACCATTTTTGTTGTCATAAAAAACTTCATTACAATCACAAAATAACACTGCAATAGTAACTATTCTGAAAACAATAACTGGTTGTACTTTTTTTTCCATTCATAATATAGTTTATGTATTATAATTGTGAAAACACAAAAACAATTTAGCAAACTCACACCAGTAATCATTCACACTGCTTAAAATGTAGATTGAAAATTAAACTCTTAAAGCATGCAATAAGATACAGAACCTGTAATTAGATTTTTAATGTGGGTATATTATCAGTAAACTATCATTAATATTTGTAATCATTCAAAATATTGGCCCCTTCATAATGTTGTTCGAAATGAGGCCACAAGGCTAAAGGTTTGTCCACTCGATGGCGCCCAGGATAGCAAATACTTCAAGATCTGGTCAAAGACTTGAAAATGTTTCAGTTATTTGCTAAATAAAATATGAATATACATGCAATTCTTTTTTCATAAACTTTACTAAGCCCAATATAGTAATTATGCAAAGCTAATCATCTCTAAATACATTACTTTTTGCGATATTTTATAGTAAGGACAACATAGTTCTCAAGTTATCACACATTACTGAAAAATGTGTAGCAAGGGACACGATATATTATCTATTTTCAATTTGGGCATATAATAGTGACTCACATAAGGACTCATAGTTACTTGATGAGACCCGTTCATTGTGTACTGCAGGGGTTTTGGGGGGCCTTAACAGACTCAAAAACTCTTGAAAATTGGCACACACATTGGAACCTGCGGCCATCAGGACGCCGCAGAGGGCTGGGACCCGGGCGTGGCACAGGGGCCTCTATGGCGCCCCCCTGGAACACAGTCAGAAATTCTTGAACCATAGCTACACATACTTGCATGTATTTATATGAAACTCTGTACACTTATAAGATCCCATTGGGCGAAACAACTTCAGCGCTCTCTGTCGCAGAGGCTCCGCCCAGCAAGGAAGTGAGCTATTCAGGGCTGTTTAAAAAAAGCATGCTCTGGGATTTTGAAATACTCCTCTGAGGACTTCCACCCGTTCTCCACGAAAAAAAAAACTCGGTGAACATGATCTCAAGACATTGGGGATGAAAAAAATTGCCAGGGGATTTTGGATATCTCTCGAACGGTTGTTCCGTGTGGCAGGGCGTTGAAATTAGGGGCAAAAAAAAAAATGACAGAAGCAGAGGAACAACAGGGAGAAGTTTAATAAACATCAACATACACTACCTGAGTTTTTGATGCCAAACTGTAACGGATTTTGTTCGTTGATGCTGCTGCCGACGTGCATAGATGTGACTGTTCGGAGTCAAAAGGTTATAGCGCCACCAAATGCAGAGGAACGAGTGTGTCATTTCAAAAATGCTACTGAATACCGGACTCCTTATTTTCCTGAGGATTGCTTCAAAACTTCATCACAAGTAATGCCAAAAAAAAACACACGGCCGATGTAAAATCGTTGTTTGTGGGATAATTGCTTCTCTCCTAGTGCTTGCCCCGTGGCCACCTGGTGATCAAACGCATCTGGACCTCTATTCGTTTTCTGCGTGGATGTTGAGGGGAGCAGGCAATTTCAAACCATGCTCCGCGTCCGCATGAACAAATACAATACCTATCACTACAGATCCGTATTACTGAGCCAGGTCTAGAAAACTGGCAAAAGAAGCACCGACATGAAGGGCCGTGGAGGAAGAGCACCTCTATAGCGCCCACTTTTGGCAAAAGCAGTGGGGTTAGTTTAGTTACGCTACGGGGGACCACCAAACCTTGGTTTCATATAATGTTTTGATTTTGATTTCTATCAAGACGGGGGACAAACTGTCTAATTGTTACAGTCACTCCGCTGCGGACTACACGGAAGTCGGCTTAGTTGGTTTTTACTGTGGATTTTTGGGGAAAACATCCTGCCCGTGAATTTAATTGGCTTTAATCAGCAGGGAGCGCGAGAATTTACTTGTTTACACACAAAACTTTGCAAAGTACTGTAGCAGAAATAATTAACTGAAAGAGGTTAAAAAGTGCGAAAACCGGGTGTAGATTAACTTGATACAGGTGTGGGCACCATATAGCGATTATGTAAAGTAATAAATAAAATAAAAACCAAATATGCAAACAAGGTTATTTTCTATAATCTTGTTGAAAATTCTTTTAATTCCCTAAAAACCTTTCATAATTTTTTTACATACTGTAGTAGCAGTAATATTAGAAACAAACCACAGTACGTATTCATAAAAAAATTATCCATGTTCAGGAGCCAGCATGATAAAAAGTTTAAATAGACTATCAATAGAACTTCTGGGAGTCCAAGCATGCATTTTTTTTACTTTACGGGATGGCATCCAGGATGGAGCCTATCGGATTACTTTTTACAATTAATTATGGTAGAAGAAAAAAAAAGGCGTTTATAGAGAATTTTAAAATCCAATTATTACAAAAAAGCTTGGAAAGAATATTAATATGTAATTTGTAAAAAAGTTAATGGGATATTTTACTGGTTAAAGATAGTTTTGATCTAAATCATTTCCAAAAATGTTTATAGGATCAATTAAAAGTTACTTTTTTTAAAAAGGGTTTATAGATTCATGAAAAATGTGTTACAAGAATTTATATATATTTTTGTTGTTGTGGTTGTGTGTGTGTGTGGGTTTTTGTGTGGGTGTGGTTGAGAGAATCTAGATGAAGAGGAGTGACCCCATTCCCCATAGTACAAATGGGCTCAGGCCCTGGGCGATAGAACGATCTTTAACTAGGGAATGGGTGGGGGGGGGGGGACGAAATAAAAAAGGGCTTACTGGGGGAAGTCATTGGTGTGCCTTCAAACGTTTATTTGTTTGGGGGACCGCAAAAAGCAACATTGTTTGTACGGGGGGCAATACGTTTTCATTATTGAATGATCGGTCAGTCACAGTGCAGTACAAGTCGTAATGCAGGGGGACGCGGAATAACAGCATGCGTGCGCGGAAAAATAAAGCCGTTTCGTCATAGAATGGCGCATCATCTGGTCCGCGGGAAATCCATGAGGGCCTGGATGTGGGGTCATGGTTTAAGCCGAAACTGCAGGGTTTCAGGCGGTGCGCGGGTAATTAACAGTGTATGCTACACGTAGAGTTTGCGTTTTTGAAGGAGGGCAGGTTGCACAGGAAATATACACGTTAAGCGCTACGACAGAAATAAGGTAGCGATGTTCCGGCTAGAGAAACCGAGTTAGAGGGCAGGACAGAAAAATTTGGATCTAGCTCTGAAACCGGGATAATAGAAGGTTGCATATGAGTCCAACCAAGTTGGACACTTTCAAAAAGTTTTACTGTCCAAGAATCAGGCCATTATTCAGTGGAATTACTTCAGTTATCAGAATAAATAAGACTATTATGATAGTCAAAAATCATAACGCTCAAACGTAAAAACAAAAATATTTAAAATAAAATTTTTTAAAAAATGTATTAACTACTAATTTAGGCCGTTGAAACACAAAAAACAGACAGCTATCATGTCGCGCTGTCAGCTGTTGCGGCGCTGTGAGTGCGTTCTGTGGGAATGCAGGAGTGGGTGTGGTTGCGGCGCAGCAAGCTGCTAAGTAGAGGTCGTGAGCATTTTTGGTTGCTTTATTGGCTTTATCGAAAAAGTCATTGCCATACAGACCACCAACAGTTAGTATATGCGTCACAAATGCAAGTATCCTCATACAACACAGTCAATTTGTAAACAGTTGGCGAGAGAATAAGACTCGCATATGTAAACACGTATATTGGATCTGGGCGACACTTCCGAGTACTTAAAGGGGGGAAAGCTGTCCAATATTCATTCTGTCTGCCAAATTCATGAAAATCTCTCACTGCTCGTGGACTAAATCCTTTTTGTAACTAGAATAAGAAGAAAACAAATAATGCTAATGATTATGCGTATATATATATATATCTATCAGCGTATATAGATATAATATATCGTATCTATATCTTCTATAATCGATATATATATATATATATATATAGACATACATGGAATAGGTATAGATAGAGAGATAGCTAGATGTACATAACTTAGACAGTGAAAGACTAATTCATTTATCATATCATGATATAAAGATGTTGGTCATATCTCCCACCACCTAGACAATTATTGTTTATGTAGAAATTAATATAATTAATGTTATATAACTGAAACCTTATTGAAAGTGTTACTCAAGTTTTATATGTTGTGGTTGTGTGTGTGTCTCTTGATGGGTTCGGATTAACCCTTTCATTGCTGTATCCCTTAAATCCAAACTACTAAAGTGGAAGTGTGCCCAATCCTGTTCCTGGTACGATCGGGGATGCTGTCTGGGTGCAAAATTCAGCTCCAACTCTAATCAGTTACACCTACCTTTTCATTTCAAAGTGATCCTGAAGACCTTAATTAGGTGCTTCAGGGTGTTATTGTATTTAGGGTTTGAAGCTAAACTTGGCAGGACAGTCTCGATTGACATTAACAGGGTTGGACACCCCCTGTGCTAGGACGGTTACTGTGTATGTGCTTATTTTTTTTTTTCGCTGGGCACACTTTGACACTGATGAGCCCGGGGTGGCGTTTGTGCTGACGGCTTCGGGCCCGCCCGCTGCTTGCAGCTATATTTTATTTAATTTTTTATGCTTAACTTAGCTCTCACTTTAATAGTTTATATCATATTTTTAAACATTATATATTTATTAGCCTACTTATTTGTAAATTGTATGAAAAATACAGATGTGGCACAGGGGCTCTACGGCTCCCCCTGGAATACAGTCAGAAAACTTGATGTAATAGCTCACACATACTTGCACCAGTATTAGCATATGAAGCTCAATTGTACCGGATTACGCATCTCATTGAACCGAACAACTTTCACGCTTCATCTCATAGGTTCCGCCCAACAGGAAGTCGGCTTTCAGGGCCTGTTTAAAAAGCGCATGCTTCTGGCATTTGATATAATCCTCGAGGGTTTTGGCGGTGCCTTAACATACTCAAAAAACTCTTGAAAATTGGCACACACCTTTGAATCTGCGGCATGTTAGGATTGCTGCAGAGAGCTGGGACCCGGGCGTGGCATAGGAGGCTCTACGGCGCCCCCTGGAACACAGTCAGAAAACTTAATGTATAGCTCACATTCGTACTTGTCACCTATTCATATGAAACGCGGTACACATATAGATCTCTTTGAGCTGAACAACTTTCGCGCTCTATGTCATAGGCTCTGCCCAGCAGGAACGTAGTGTATTCAGAGCTGTTTAAAAAAACATGCTCTGAATTTGATATACTCTCTCTGAAGTTTTCCAACCGTTTGCCTCGAAACTGGGTGAACAATGATCTCAAACATGGTTGATGCCAAAAGTGCCAAGGTATGTTTCATATCGTGACGGTTGCCCGTGGCAAGATGATTATAGTTATGATGAGAAATGAGAAACCGCAGTGTCTAATAACATCCACAACCATTTTTTCGAGTTGATCAATCTTATTGTTTTTCGTTGTATGACGCCGGATTGCAAATATGGTGCATATTAAGAAGCCAAAGTGATAAAGCTGCCACCAACTGGGCAGCAGGAAGTGGTTTTGTTTTCAATAATTGTTTTGAATGTTAGGACTCTTAGTTTTATACTTGATTTTTGCTTCAAACTCATCAGAATAAAGGTCAAACCACCACGGCCAAACTATAAAACTATTGAGGGGATATAATAGCTATAATATTGTAGCCATGGCACGTTTCAAAGCTTGACACATGCCATTCTGCTTGATAAACTTGCTCAGAATTGTCTCATATAACCGTCCCATACGAGCATGTCGGATCTTGATCAAACTTCAGGGGTTTGTTCGTTGTAATTAAGCCCGGTGCATAGATGTGACTATTTGGAGCCACAAAGTTATAGCGCCAACCGAACTGGCAGCAGAAGATTGTGTCAGTTTCCAAAAAGGCTTTGAATTCGCATCGTATTTTTACCACCCCTCGTTTACCTCGATTTCCTTCAGACTTCATCAGAATAATGTCAAACACAGCAGAAATTAAAAACTATTGTGGGATAATTATTCTATAATAGTGTTGCCATGGCAAAATGTCCAAACTTGAACATTCTTTTCTGGTGATTTTGTGAAGCAGATAACATGCTCAGAATTTCACATGAAACTCAACCCACATATCAGTAGTAAATGGACGATAGACACTGGCAGAAGCTCATAAAAGGGTGTGGAGGAGGAACTCTAGTAGCGCCACTTTTGTAAAAACGTGGGGGGCGTAAGTTTGAGCTACAAACACCAAACCTCGTTACATAAATTGTTCTTTTTGTTCAAGACGGACAACTTTCTAATTCACAGTCATCAGCTACGACCAACAGGAAGTCAGGTATTTTGATTTGAATATGGATTTTTTGGAAAAACTATAGCTGTGAAATTAATGCATACTCCTCAGAGAAAAAAACCTATACTATGCACACCAAACTTTGTCTACAATGAGATGCCAAAACATGAGAGGAACTTAAATTGCGGCCATGAATTTTTTTGGATCGCTTTGAACGGTCTTGCCGTGGTGGTTTTTTAAAATAACAGTAAAAAAGGAAACCGTAATTGTCTTATTTTTTGAAGTGGCAGCTTCCAAACACTGCTATCAAAACTTGTTTACCTTACAGAGAACAAATATTCTGTGGAAACATGCTAAGTTAAAAAAAAAAAAATGCATCATCTCGAGGCAACAAAAAATTTAAAACTATCACATCCTTCAATAAGTATCCAGGTGAATGCTGGCAATAGCAATGAGGAACACCAGATTGAGCCCCGGTGTACTTATTGAAAGTTTTGTTTGTTTACTTTATACTGGTCTCCTTTGGATAAAAAAAACATTTAAAAAATATGAGCCTTTAATGCTCAGTTCAATTAATTATAGGTAAGTTTAAAGTATTTTAACTGGTAACTTGCTTTATGATACTGTCACAAATGTTATAGATCATTAAAATAGTTTTGATAAATGGTTTTGAGATCATAAAAAGTTGTTGGCAATAATTTACAATAAGGTATCTTTTGGTAAACATTAATGCATTAACTAACTTGAACTCACAATTAAAATCTATTTTTTAAGATTATTTATTAATCTTTTTTAATGTAGTTAATACTAACATTCCACATATTGTCATGTTAATTCGACAGTACAATAACCCAGTTTAGATACAACTTTCTAATTTTCAATTATGTAGTAAAAATAAGCTTTAATTAACAGTAATAAATGCTATATAATTATTGTTCATGTTAAATAATATAATTAAATTAATATTGTCTTTAAAATTATTACAAGCTAAGTATGAACAACATATTTTTTACTGCATTTATGAGTGTTCTGTTAGTTAAAACTTTGTGTTAATTTTATGGTACAGTATTCATGTACATTAACTATAAATTTTAAGTAAGAACGTAGTAATCCATTTTGAATATAATAGTTAAATAAGATTCATAAATGCTATATAAATGATGTTATGTCAACTTAAAACTAAAAACTTATTGAAAAGTGTTACAAGAATTGTATCTGTATTGTTCTTGTGTGTGTGTGTGTGTGTGTGTGTGTAAGAGAGAGAGAGAGAGAGAGACGCAGCCAAGAGAGAGACTCACATTAGAATAATACATGATGAACATATTTTCTCATGTAATTAATATAATTAATGTTAATAACTGAAACCTTATTTGGAGGTGTTCCAAAGTTTTATATATTGTTGTTTTGTGTGTCTGTTGATGGTTCGGATTATCCCATTTCATGCTGTATCCCTTTAATTCCAGACTGCTAAAGCAAGTGTGCACAATCCTGTTCCTGGCGATCGACTGTCCTGCAAAGTTCAGTTCCAACTCTAATCAATCAATCCTACCTGTAATTTTCAAGTGATCCTGAAGACCTTAATTAGTTGCTTCAGGCCTGTTTGATTAGGGTTGGAGCTAAACTTCACAGGACAGTCGATCGGTCATAACAGAGTTGAACACCCCTGTGCTAGAGGATCTTTCAGGTTACTGTGTATGTGCCACTGGGCACAGCTTTCCTGATGCCACCGGTGCGGCATTTCGCTGACAGCTCAGTCCCGCCATCACTGCTTTTCAGCTATATGTATGGCCCGAGCAACCGATGGTGCGAGACCCTGTCTTGGAATTGCTCTGTTTATTCTTCTTCTTCTTCTCTGAAAATGAATCCACATTTTTGAAGGGCCTAAACATGGCTCTAAAACTCACCAAAACTTTGCACACACATCAGAACTGGCAACAATTTACATCTGATATAGATTTCAGAAGTGGGTGTGGCAAAATGGCTCGATAGCGCCACCTGTTGTAATTTCAACGGAGTGCGCCTCGAGCTGCGTTTTTCACGTACATGCACGAAAATCGGTACACACGTGTAACAAACCATTACCTACAAAAACGTCTCTTGGTACAAATCCAAAACCCAACAGGAAGTATGTTATTTTGAATTTCCTGTATGAATTTTGTGCAATTTTCGCCATATCCATGCCTCATACTTTAACGAACTCCTCCTACCAGTTTTAAAATTCGGATCATCTTGAAATTTGGTGAGGGTCATCATAAGACCTTTGTGATGTTAAATTGTGAAGGACTTTGAGTTTTCGTCAAGGGGCGTGTCCCTGGCGACTGACAAATTTTGACTGTAAACAGAAATGAAACAGGAAGTTGCTGTAACTCAGGCAAGAAATGTCCGATCTGCCCCAAACTTCACACCGTTTGATAGGTGTTCTGTCCTGAACAAACACCCATGCACAAATTCAGATATAGTCATAGCGCCACCTGCTGGTAACATGAAGTGACATGGTTAACACTGTTATTGACTCCTTGCAACATATTAAAAAAGTGTCAGGAAGTGCTAAATACACTGGCAAAAATGTTAGAAACAAAGTAAAACATGCTAGCAACCCTTAGCTAAGAGGTAAAGCATTGCTATGAATGCAGTGAAGAAGGAAGTTACTGTAAACTCAGGCATGCAGCGTCCAATCTGCCCCAACTTTAACAAGTTTTGATAAGAGAGTCCTGTCCTGAACACACCTACAGGTATAGATTCAATTATAGTCATAGTGCCACCTGCTGGCAACAGAGAAGTGACATGTTTAACACTGTTATGGAATCCTGGAACATATTAAAAAAGTTTCAGCTAGTGCTAAATACACTGGCAACATGCTAGAAACTTACTAAAACATGTTAGCAGCACTTAGCTAAGTGCTAAAGCATGCTATTAATACTATTAAACAGGAAGTTACAGTAATTCAGTCATGCAGTGTCCAATCTGCCCAAAACTTCACACATTTGATAAGAGTTCTGTCCAGAACACATCAACATGATTTTAAATTTGAATTTCATTGCCAATTAAGTTTGCTTCTACCTGTTAGGTCTTCTTTTGTCTCTCCTTCAGTTATTTAATTAACTCAACCCAAACATTTCATAGGTTTCCTATTTGGCTTAAGCCTGTTATAGGCAAAAGCCCAAAAGGAAAATCAGGGTTTTCCTCAATACTTAATCAGTGTTATTCTGCTAATACAGTAAAACCCAACCCCTAGGTGTATTGACTCAACAGCGCCACTGTTGACTCTCACCCTACCTTCCCTTCTCACCTGGGGATCCTACCCAGCTAAGGCTAAAGTAGGTCAACAAGAGAACCGATAGGCGTCCACCATTATTGAACACGCAGCTAGAAATGCTTTTACCCCAAATGTGCCAGGCAGTCAGGAGATCAAAGGATATCTGCAAGATGTCCACTTTCATCTAGAAATGAGACCCAGTGTCACTGCAAAAAGATAGACTTTATTTGATCCAAGCAACATCCAGCTCAGAGGTTCGCAGTTTCCCTGGACCGCCAGCCGGCCCACACAAAGACTGATTACCACCTGCTCAAAGAAAACCCTCATCAAAGAATTCGCTGACCCTGAGTCATAACAAGGACTAGTGGCTGCCCTGGAGATGAAACAAGGTCGTCATGAATCGCCTCAAGCATACTACAGACTCAGACGAGCATACTTTGGAACTTGCAATGAACAGGACATGGAGAAGGATGTGAATTTCAAAACTCTCTTCCTGAGAAACCTTCATCCTGGGGTAAGTTGCGAGACTTGGCGCACAAAGCCTACAGCAAACAGAAGATTGCGTCGGAGAAGGGCACCAAAACCCCATCAGTTCTTGACTTCAACACTCAAAGTCAAGGTCTGGCTCTAGAGGGCACCCAATTTCAAGACCATGCCAAGCCACCACCCAAAGAGTGGAACACACCCTCGTCCAACAGAGAAACGGGACTCCCACACTGGTACCGGACCTAAACGAAGGAACAACCACTGGGATGGACCGCATGGACGACAACACTCACCTGGACGTCACTGGGAGAAGTCATGGGACTCATCAAGGCCTCATGAGAAACATTGGGAAAGATCATGGAACCAGCCAAGCTCATTTGGAAACTCAAGAGGAAAAAAACTCATGGGGAATTCAATGGAACCTCCAAGGTTAAAACGACAAACACTCCCTGGAGCAAACCAGCCCAAGGAACTGATGAAAAAACTCACAAAGATTCCAAGCTGACCAAGCTCAAACTGAATCCACACAAGAACAAAAGACTTCACCGTGTTTTGACTCACAAGAACTGATGAAGATGATGATGAAAGAGTTCTTCCAACGAAAGGAGGAGGACCGGAAATGGGAAAAGAAAGAGGAACCAGATTTAGCCGGACAAGAAGACAGCAACCACCTCACCCAACAAACAACAGAAAAGAGCACTCCTTCACTTCCCTCACAGAAAACCATGACTACCTTAACCCTCTGGAGTCGATCCCCGCGTATACGCGTGTTGATGAATCTTAACATGAAAACCCTCAAAAAAAACTAAAAATACACTTTAAGTTTCAACTTCACAGATAAGAACAATACATCAATCAAAACTTTAAAATCCAAACCTTTATTTTCAACCACACATACAGTAGGTGGACATCCAAAGCGTTGGTTCTACGGGCCGCTTCGGTACCGCCGCCGCGGCATCTGCAAAGTGCATTTGCAGCTTTTGACCGCTGAGTGGCGCTTTGATCACAAGTTTTAAAACAAGCGCATCAAAGCACATTTTCGCAAATAGACGCCAGCTTTGCCTCACTCAAATGTTATATTTGACTGCAGTCGGGGAAAATGAAAGAAAAAATATTTAATATTCAAAGATGAAAGTTTAGTCCCCATGAAGATATGTGCGTTTCTTAGAATGAATTCAAGCAGAATAAATGTCAATGAGCCTATGAGCCTGTGCTTATATTTTCTCTACACCATATTTTAGATTAGACACATTTAAATAGTGTGCAGTAGGTATTTATATAATATGAATTATGTGTTATATTATTAAAAAGAAAATGTGGTTTACTTTGCATCGGAGCATTAAAAGTGGTAGCCTATTGTGAGCTAGGCTTGCGTGTTTTATAAATTATCTTTATTTTAGTAAAACTTGAGGCCTGTATATTTTTGCTCCCATTATTTAGGCCTAATTAAAACAAGAAACAAATAAATTAAACCTGCACAATTTAACTAAATCATTGAAACTCTAAAGAATGGATGGATTAATAAAACGTCCTCACTTATCAACAAAGTGCACACGGTGTAAAAAAAAGAGATTCATTAATTGACAACTTCAGTGATTTTAAATGGAGTCTTCTTTACTTGCTTTCATATAATTTAAGTAAAAATAAAAAAAATAAATAAATAAATTGCAGCCTGCATTTTTAATGCAGGTTTGTATAATATTCCGTAAAATATCAATGCAATATTTGCTCTGCGCATGATGCTGAGTGCACGGCAGCATTTATTCTTATTTGTCTACATATTTTATCTTCATTACAAATCTTGTTTGGTTTTATTTGGATAATTGCATGCAAAGAAAATTATTTACTTGTAATGCATATGCAAAATGTGAATTATTATTCAAATTCAAGTGTTTGTGCAAAAATTATTAATGCGCATGCATGACAGGGAGGCGCCCTCTCGATCACGTGATTTTTTTCCTAATAATGAAATAACTGAAAATTGTGGCATCTCACATACATGAGAAATATATCTACAGAAAGCTTGAAATGTCTTTTAAACGAATCAATTCAAAATGAAAGCATTATGTAATCTGTGAAGGTTGTATTTCTCTCTAAAGGCGCGTCCATGTGGAGAGAGCCAGCACTGTGAATTTCATCTTGCAGCCGACAAGAAAAAATTTGTTTATTAATAAATAATTAAAATGTCTCCTTTTTCATATTTATTAGGCTACTTCTGCTTGTGCTTTGTGACAAACTTAATGCATGTTCTTGAGCGCGGAATATATTAAGGCTGGATTATAGTTGTAAATTTAATATAAACTTGCAATTAGTTGAATAATGACAAATGAACGACTAGTAACTAGAAAAATCTTACGTGGAAAGCAGACCTATTAAATACCCTTTAGACATCTCTGTTAAGTTTTTTAAAGCATTTTATACGCGTTTGCATAAATTCTTCTTTCAGAACGGCCTGTAATGGAGAGATGCCTTAACACTGATTTTTCCTCTGAAACACAAAAACATATTTTATGTTTTGAGAATGATTGGCCTCAACCCTCCCTGCGCATTTGAGACACGCTGCCGAGCAGAGTATGGGTGGAGTGGAGTGATTCTGACTGGGGCAAGGAGCGGATTTTTTAAAAGTCGGAGCGTTGTGGTTTTCACTCACTCCAAGAGCGCTCCAGCACCGATCCATCACGAGTACAACTCATGCCAACAGCCCATAATATAACTGCATATTTAGCAAGAATTCACATGATAAACATATTTAGCTGTAGCTTGATACACATAATCTCTCCGATCAGAAGACTATAATGACGACAACAGTCGTGCGTTACAGGCTAGTTCTCAAGGAGTTTGTCTTTCTTTTACTGATATTCGGGTTAAAGCATGATTTAAACAGATACAGCACATTCACACGTAATCGCTGTCGCAATAATGCATTCAAACAAATGTAATCTTACAGTAGGCTACTTCATCTGTATCTGATTTTGAATAAGCAGAAATCTGTAAGAAATGCATCAATCAGTAGATAAAATAACTAACAAAAATGTAAACTGTTATTTTCATCACAAACAAAATTTGCACAGCAGAATGCAGCAATTATACCTTTTAATGCTGACAATTTTATTAATTTGGCGTTTGGTAGGACAAAAAGTTTGCACACAATAGCCTAATCCCCTTTGAAACTCTCCTGTAATTTAATTAATTTATTTATTTTATTTTTATAAGCTATTATGAACATAACATTTCAACTTTAAGCCAGTTTTGAAGGCGGAGCAGTGTTTCTGGTATCAATGAATGTGGAGCGGAGTGATTATTAAATGCTAGGAGCGTGGAGGAAAATTGTTGCTGCTCCACTCCGCTCACATAGGCCTACTGTACTGCCAAGTGAGAGAGATGTTTCGTCCTATATATGAACAAGGCCGTCCGGTGTAGACACGGTTAGACAGTGTCTGCTATATTTACAAATAATTGATATAAGAAATAAAAATAAATACATAACCTAAACCAGCTGCATAACGAGATGAAAATATAGACTAGAAAATTGATTTAGGCCTACACTTGAGATGTCCTCCGTCCATGACACTGACCACTGCGGAGTTGCCAGTTTTAATCTGAACAGCTCTTAATGCCGAGTGGATGGTTAGATGCATGATGGGCTAGTATTAAAAAATAACATATTGTTATATTAAAACTTGTTTTGAACAATTTCTTTGTCATTTGAATATTGATTTTAGTAGGGAGGCAAAAAAAAAATCGATTTAAATTGTAAATCGGATTTTTTTTTGTGAAAAAAAAATCGGGGATTTTTTTTAGGCCATAGGCCTTTCGCCCAGCCCTAATGCAACAGTTTTTTTTTTTTTTTAGTTAAGGCAACTTCCTCTGAAATTAAGTTTATAATAACTAATAAAACTTTATTGCGCTATACAGTAATCAACATTTTGAAGTGGATCAAACCTTTCTTGAAAGTTGTCCTAAAACCTGTTCTGCAAGTTTGAAACCCTCATAAGACTGTCCATATGAAAGACCAAAAGATTCACACTTTTATCTCGACCCCCACAAGCTATACAGAACTACTCCCAACCCCAGCCCCCTCCAGCTGAACTGAACTCGGTCTGTTTTTTGGCCGTGAGGAACGGTGTTTTGTCATGTTACTGGGTTGAAATGCTGCCTGCACTCACAGCAGCCCTACTCTTTTTATTCATTATTTTCCCAGCAGCCCATATTATTATTTTCACTAGACCATAATAATAACAAATGATCAATTGATAATTAATCATTATTTTTGCCAAAATCATTGTTATTTGTGAACGTAGGCGTTTGCGGAAGGCTTTAAGACCAAGCGGAATCCTCCATCAGCTCCTCCCACCTCACAGTGCGCGGGACTCGCGCAAAACTGAACCAACATTTGGCAAGGCAGGAAAACATTCAGTCTGCCTGAAGGAAGACGTATTTCATTTTAAGTTAATGCTGTTAAAAGAGAGTAAAAAAAAAAAAAAACACCTAGTGTAGGCTATTCTTAAACTTGGAGCTCATTATATATGAAGTAAATCCAAAACACCAGAAGCAACCTACACTCTCAGTGTTCTTTCACTGAAAAGTATGCATTTTATTTATTTACTCACAGGCTATATGGTTGAAATAATAATATTTAGTTGAAAACTTTAAGTGCCATTGTTTAAAAAAAATGCATCAAATTTTCATAGACCTTCAGTTGTCATGCTTTAAAATCCCATGCCATTTGTAATTTCCACTGTATTTTCACCTTAATTACTACCTCAATTATATAATGGTAAAAATTTATTCAGACCGTCTGCATCCGCCATTCATTCATCCAACCGCCAGAGGGAGCCATCTCCCGAATACTGAACACTGCCGCTTCTTCTCTCATCACTTCCTGCCGGCACATGTTATAAGCCATGTTGTTTGTGCATTATGTTGCGAAGTATTGCCAGTTTACCCTGTCTCTACCAAGCGTATTTCATAGTCACGGATTGTTTGCTTGTGTATGTCTTTTGCCTGCCTTTGACCTCGTCTTTTGGACTTACCGATTTGGATGTGTTTGCTATCTCGACTGCCGCTATTGTTTGTGACCCTTTGCCTGCTTATTGACCACGATATCTGCTCTCCGTTTGCCTCTGTTTGTGCTGTGGTGCTTAATAAAACTCTGCACATGGATTCAAACCCACAACCGCGTCAGTCTTCGTTACAGAATACTTCGCCTGACCAGAATCCAGCAGAGTTGACGCAACTACAGGCCGCGTTCGCTTATCAGAACGAAATGATAAAGGAGTTCCAGGGCCAACTCTCTTCTCTGCAAGCTACAAACGAACCACTAACACGCTACATTCAATCCCTCCCACCGACCAGGCCTGATCCGGTAAGATTTTCTCTACCAGATAAGTTTGATGGTTCACCTGAAAAATGCAGGGGATTTTTGCGTCAGTGCACAATCTATTTTGATAACCAGCCCGAGGCGTTTCTTAGAGACTCGACTAAGTGCTCGTTTACGATGTCATTGTTAACGGGAAGAGCGCTCGAGTGGGCATCAGCTGTTTGGGACCAGAATGATTGTATAAGAACCTCATTTGATTACTTCGCCAAACAAATACGTGAAGTATTTGAGTACCCAGCGGGTGGGAGAGACGTTTCAGTGCAGCTACTACAGTTACGTCAAGGGAATCGCACCGCTGCTGATTATGCAGTTGAATTTGCACCCTAGCGGCGCAGAGTGGTTGGAATGAGGTAGCATTGAAACCAGTGTTTAAGCAGGGCCTCAATCAGACATTACAGGCTGAACTGGCCTGCAAGGATGTTAGCTCGGATCTCCATCAACTGATTTCAATGGCTATCAAGATTGATAATCTTCTACGTAATAACCCTCCGAGTTTGCTTGCTACTTCAATGTCCACCCCCAGCACTAATTATCAGGAAACCTCTGAGCCCATGCAGATTGGTTTCACTAAAGTTTCTGTGGAAGAAAAGGAACGACGCCGAATTAACCATCTGTGTTTCTACTGTGGTCAATCAGGTCATCAATGTCGTTCATGCCCTAACAAGCCCTCCCAGATCAAAGGGAGTACTTCCTTAACTACTATGCTGACCAGTTGTTTTACTCTTCTCCTCACAATCAACCATGCTAATTCTGCTCATTGTGTTCCAGCGCTAATTGACTCCGGTTCTGCATTGAATTTGATTCATCATGATTTGGTCCATAAACTCAACATACCTGTTATCCAGTGCATACCACCTATTAACATCACTGCCATCAATAGCCAACCTATTGGTGGAGGAATTACCCATCAAACTATGCCCATTACTGTCAAGATTGGCCTGTTCCACTCAGAAACCATGTCTTTGTATGTCACATCTACACCACAACATCCGGTAGTCTTGGGGAATCCATGGCTAACTATCCATGATCCACAGATTTCCTGGAGCTCCAAGGAGCTTACTAAATGGTCGCCATATTGTAACAGCCATTGCCTTCAACTCCCGTTACGACTTCCCTGTTTAACCACCAGCATTGAAAGCCCTGCATCTAACAAATCAGTTGTTATTCCCCCAGAATATTCTGACTACAACGAGGTCTTCAGCAAAACCAAGGCCACCCAGTTACCTCCGCACCGCCCCTAGGACTGCACAATTAAACTGTTACCGAACACTGCACCCCCCAAGAGCAAGGTATATCCATTAACCATTCCGGAAACGCAGGCCATGGAAAAATACATTGAGGAGGCTCTAGCATCCGGTTTCATCCATCCTTCCACGTCGCCAGCAGCATCAGGTTTCTTCTTTGTTGAAAAAAAGGATGGAGGTCTACGTCCCTGCATAGATTACCGCGGTCTCAACACAGTGACTGTCAAAACAGGTATCCACTTCCATTAGTTCCTCCTGCATTAGAACAGTTACGTGCAGCCACTATTTTCACTAAAGTTGGATCTGCGCAGTGCCTATAATTTAATCAGAATCAGAGAGAGTGATGAGTGGAAGACCGCCTTTATCACCACCAGGGGGCACTATGAATACTCCGTTATGCCGTATGGCCTGGCCAATGCTCCGTCTGTGTTCCAATCATTCATTAATGAGATTTTCCGTGACATTCTGAATCACTATGTTATTGCTTACATTGATGATATTCTGATCTATTCAAAGACACGTGAGCAGCACATCCATCATCTAAGAAATGTTCTGTCCCGACTGCTGGCTAACAATCTATATGTCAAGGCAGAGAAGTGTGAGTTTCACGTTTCTAGTACCACCTTTCTGGGTTATAAGATAAGTCATAAAGGAGTAGAGATGGACAATGGAAAGGTTGAGGCAGTCACAGAGTGGCCACGTCCTACCACGCTAAAGGAGCTACAAAGATTTTTGGGATTTGCTAACTTCTATAGGAGATTTATCCGTAACTATAGTTCCATTGCAGCCCCTCTAACCTCATTGCTTAAGGGCAAACCAAAGAAATTATCTAGGAAATAAGTCTGCCCAGACAGCCTTTGAGACTCTGAAAACCAGTTTTACTACAGCCCCAATTTTGAAACATCCGGATCCTGAATTACCATTCATTGTAGAAGTAGATGCTTCTGACTTCGGCATTGGAGCAGTTCTGTCGCAGAGATATGGAAACCCTGCAAAAGTATTTCCCTGTGCTTTTTTTTCCAGAAAGCTAACAGCCGCAGAAAATAACCATGATGTGGGTAATAAGGAACTGTTATCAATTAAAGCAGCACTGGCAGAGTGGAGACACTGGTTGGAGGGAGCTCGCCATCCTTTCCAGGTTATTACTGACCACAAGAATTTGGAGTACATCAAGGGTGCTAAACGTCTCAACCCTAGACAAGCCCGTTGGTCATTATTTTTCACTAGGTTTCAGTTCACAGTCACTTACAGTCCAGGAAGCAAGAACGGCAAGGCTGACGCTCTTTCACAAAGATTTGAATCGAATGAAATTTCTTGCTGCCAAGGGCCTATTCTACCTCCTTCGGTGATTGTGGCACCCATTCGCTGGGATATAATGGAAGAACTGCAACGTGAAAGGCAAACAGAACCCACACCACCAGATTGTCCCCCTGACCGTCATTATGTCCCTAGGTCTCTCCGCCAACGAATTATACAATGGGTGCATACATCGTTGAGCTCCGGGCATCCTGGCATCCAACGGACAGTAGAAATGGTGCGTAACTCCTTTTGGTGGCCTAATCTATTTAATGATGTTTCTTTGTATGTCAAGTCTTGCAGTGTGTGTGCTCAGTCCAAGACACCACGAGAACTACCAGCTGGTCTTCTGGAACCCCTACCAATTCCTCAGCGCCCCTGGTCACACCTGGCCGTGGACTTCGTTACAGATCTGCCCAGCTCCAATGGCTACACCACAATCCTGGTAATTATTGATCGGTTCTCTAAGTCATGCCGTCTTATCCCGCTAAGGGGCCTACCCACTGCTATGGAAACTGCACAAGCATTGTTTCACCATGTTTTCCGTGTTTATGAAATACCAGAGGATATAGTTTCTGATAGGGGTTCACAATTTACATCTCGTGTGTGGCAAGCTTTCTGCAAGCAACTGGACATTAACGTAAGCTTAACATCTGGCTATCATCCTCAGGCTAATGGACAGGTTGAGAGACTAAATCAGGAATTGTGGCGTTATCTCAGATCATATTGTAGTCGGGAACAACAACGTTGGAGTGACTTTTTACCTTGGGCGGAATATGCACAGAACTCACTCACTCATTCATCTACAGGGCTCACCCCCTTCAAGTGTGTTCTAGGTTATCAGCCTCCCATGTTCCCTTGGTCTGGGGAACCTTCTGAAGTGCCTGCGGTGGACGATTGGGTCAGAAGAAGTGAACGTGTGTGGGACAGTGCCCATGTGAGGCTGCAAAGGGCGATCAGAGCCCAGAGGATCAAGGCAGACCGCAGGAGGCGTCCCCATCCCAACTATCAGCCGGGCCAGAAGGTCTGGTTGTCGACTCGGGACCTACGGTTGCGGCTCCCCAGCAGGAAGCTCAGCCCACGGTATGTAGGCCCATTTCGTATCTTACGAAGGATTAATCCGGTAACTTACAGGCTAGAGCTTCCTGCTCATTACCGTATCTCTCCCTCTTTTCATGTATCTCTGTTGAAACCGGTCCACCCTGCTTCCGGCCCCACTACTGAGGAAAGAGAACCTCCTCCGCCACTTGACATTGATGGAGCCCCAGCTTACGTGGTAAAGGAGATTCTGGATTCCAGGCGTCATGGGGGCCGTTTGCAATACCTGGTGGACTGGGAAGGCTATGGTCCAGAGGAGAGATCTTGGGTGGCTGCCAAGGACATTCTAGACCCGTCATTGACCCAGGAGTTCCACCAGGCACACCCTAATCGCCCTGCACCCAGACCAAGGGGACGGCCTCGGAGAACACCTGGAGGTGTTCATAGGGGGAGGGATTCTGTAACATCTGCATCCGCCATTCATTCATCCAACCTCCAGAGGGAGCCATCTCCCGAATACTGAACACTGCCGCTTCTTCTCTCATCACTTCCTGCCGGCACATGTTATAAGCCATGTTGTTTGTGCATTATGTTGCGAAGTATTGCCAGTTTACCCTGTCTCTACCAAGCGTATTTCATAGTCACGGATTGTTTGCTTGTGTATGTCTTTTGCCTGCCTTTGACCTCGTCTTTTGGATTACCGATTTGGATGTGTTTGCTATCTCGACTGCCGCTATTGTTTGTGACCCTTTGCCTGCTTATTGACCACGATATCTGCTCTCCGTTTGCCTCTGTTTGTGCTGTGGTGCTTAATAAAACTCTGCACATGGATTCAAACCCACAGCTTGCAATTCAACTTGAATTTCAATACTATTAAACTGACTTTAAAATTTCAAGGAGTTTATACGTTGAAACGGTAAAATGTCACAGTCCATGTTAAATAGCCTAAATGAACTTGTATCTTGTCTAGTATTCGAAGACCTTGATTGCATGTTAGCATAAAACTAACAATATAATCTGAATATAATTTTTGATTTTTTTTTTTAAATGAACAATTCTTGTATAAAAGGTGACAGCAACCTTTATATCAAACATTTTGAAATCGTCCACAGCTGAGCATCGCAGGAGGCAGATCTGAAGTTATATTTGTTTGTTCACGAAGTGAATGTGATGCACAAAGTCATTTTTAGATGCAATGGAAAAATAAAGCTGGATAAAAACATGCACGAAAACACGCTAAAAAATAAATGACATTTGTGAGAGTTGCATTTTATTACATTCAGAAATAATAACAGCAGGCCTAATAATGGCTAATGTACCAACAGGACATTTTTAGTCCCCTTCACTTTACAACAAATCCTTTAAATTAAAAAAAAATTATCAGAACAGAACAAGAATTACAAATATATAATTCTAATGGATAAATAGAATTGCAGCAGGCTATATAATAATATAGGCTTATAAACAACAACAAAAATAATAATTACAAATAATTTAAAGCGATACATAAGGTTGGGCTTATCTCTCTCATTCGGGACAAATCCAAACATGTTGCCCATTTGAAGCTAAACTCTTAATTATGAGGTAAAATAGGCTTTGGAATTCACACGTGTTTCAGTATTGACAAAAAAAAAAAATCATAATTAGCAAAAATATGCCAAAGTGGCCCGCTGCTCGCGCCGCATGGCTCGGTGACTGACTGCTGTTTCCAATGAATATGTGCGCGTGAGGCACCAGCGCGATCAAAGTCACAATTCACAATTATTGGTCACACAGTAAAGGCATAATTCAAAAATGCAAAGTGTTAGCAGTTGGAAAATCAAGAATAATAACAGAGTTAATAAGAATTATTTGTAAATGCTGCACCGTTCTCATTTCGCTCTGCAAATGGAACCTGAAGATTATTATTTTTTTTTAACCAAGAATGAACCGAAATGAAAACATTTTAATCTGTGTATATATATATATATATATATATATATATATATATATAAATATATATATATATATATAATGACTGTTTAAAAAACAATAGCATGCATAAGAGCCTTTGTGTAAAGGTCTTTCTTTCATTTTTTGATGAGTAGACTGTAGCCTAAGACTATCCTATTTTTTAATGGCTTTTAAGGAGGTTATAATGTATATTATAATGTTATTGTTGTTTTACGTCTTCCTTTCATTTTACAATTACATTCAGTTTGCAATCCGTCCCTTTGCGCCTCCTGGCGGTAGTTTCGTGAATAAATTTATCACGCGACTGATTTGCAGTTAACGCGACGGTATTACCCATTTTGGTTGTCTACCTACTGTAATAACAACTTTGTACATTTATAAAATAAAGAAAACAAACAAGGTGCGCTGTCTGTAGCCTTGGTCTGCGGTGATCTTCATTTAGAAACGTGTCATTAAAATGAACTTTAACTCAGTGAATACTCAACGAAGAGACATGATAGATAGATCTATAGAAAGCTTGACATGTCTACTTTTGAACTAAAACAAATATTCTGTAATAAAGTAATCCATATGAAAACAACACGATGTCAGTCTTTCACGTCTCCCTTCATTATATCTAATGCGACTATGCCCACGCGGTATTGATATTTTAATGTTCCACATGAAGCTCGTGGCTTGTAAACCGCCATACAGAAAACAAAGCAGAGAGACTGTTCAAGTTTTTTTATTTTATTTTACTGTTTGCTGAGAGGAATAAGACATAATTCACCCCAAGAAGATGCGCTGAGGATTACCTCAGAGTTTGAGTTTTGGATTTCCTTAGAAAAAACAGAATGAAGCGCTTTATCCAGCTGAGACCATAAACATGAGTAAGTCTTATATATATATATATATATATATATATATATATATATATATATATACACTTGTATTAGGTTTCACATAATGTGTACACATTTTACTAGTTAGACTTTTTCCAAACTATAATTCCTGACTAAATGTATAATCAAGCGAAACTTTATGAAGTTTCACTTAATCATCTAAATGTTCTACTGTACTACTAGTATCAGTGACCATCACAATAATGTTAATAATGCAGTTTATCATTTAGTTTATTTGAGAGCACATAACAATATGCACTTTGGAAATGCTAGTTATGTGATGTTCATTTATATATTTCAACATTACACAACACCAGTCAATACCAGTTTGCTAAAGCCGTAATATTGTTCAATATTTTTACTTTTTATAAAATAACTGTTTTCTATTTGAATATATTTTACAATTTAATTTATTCCTGTGATCAAAGCTAAATTTTCAGCATCCAGTCTTGCTGTTCTTTCAATTTATCAAAAAAACCTGAAAAAAAAAAAATTCTCAGATCTTTTCAATAATAATAATAATAATGATAACAATAAATGTTTTTTTTTTTTTTTTTTTTTTTTTTTTTTGAGTAGAAAATCAGAATATTAGAAGGATTTCTGAAGGATTGTGTGGCTGGAGTAATGATGCAAAAAATTCAGCTTTGAAAGTCAGCTTTGATTGTTCCTAATAAACTAAACTTGCAAGTGAATCTCAAATTATTTTGTGGGATAATTAAATATATTCTAAATAAACTACAAACATAAAAATATATACATTTCTTTTGTCCTCACATTCTTTCTTGTAGCTCTACCCTCTCAGTCACACACCTGGCTGAAAGGCTCATTATGCAGCTCATTATGCAGGCCTTTGTCTTCTCAGGTGTGAATCACACAAATATTCATGATAGTTGATGCCTACTCGCATATGCCCTTTACAAACAAAAAGTGTCTTAGAAAATTTAAATCAATCTTGTTTTCTGTA
Organism: Cyprinus carpio; assembly: GCF_018340385.1. Taxonomy (NCBI): domain Eukaryota; kingdom Metazoa; phylum Chordata; class Actinopteri; order Cypriniformes; family Cyprinidae; genus Cyprinus; species Cyprinus carpio. The sequence goes on along the minus strand of NW_024879295.1, from coordinate 35,286 downwards.
AGTAAACAAGATGATTTTCACATCATTTTGAAGCAAATATTCTAGCCTACAAGCTGCAGGTTTTACATTCTTGTGAACAAATGTTGTGTATTTGTTTTATGACCTTATTTCAGTGATTTCAAATTTGTAGTTTTTCACTAACCACGCATAAACATTGTTTTCTCAAACACACAATCATGTACATACATGCTATTGACATATTATTGTAGCCCAGTTTGTACTGAATACAGTGTTTTCAGACTTTAGCAATGTATATGTTTAGAAGCAACTGAAAAAAAGCACAAAAGTAAGGGCATGTCAAAACTTCTTCAGGCCCCAAAAACCCCCTAGACCTCAGAGGGTTAACTTCAGATGGACAAGAAATTCTACCTGAAAACCCAGGTACAGCGTTAGACACTAACTCAACACCTGACAGATAGATCACAGCAGCGTCCAACAAACACCTGCTGACAAAACCTCTCAAGTCCCTGAAAGTGCTATCTTGGTCGTCTGCCACTCCTCCAAAGAAAACCAGATCAGTCCTGACATCCTACCTGTTTCCTCCCAAACTCCAGTCCCTCAGCTCTTAGGCGACCTTATTGAGAAAGGTATAGCAAGAAAGTTTTACCTCTCCATCATCATCGAACGCCACATCAAAGTAGAAGCCCTTCTCGACATGGGAGCCGACATCACTCTAATGTCAACCGAACTCCTAGAAGAAGTCCAAGAAAGAACAAAGAGGTCTAATAGCACCCTCAAACTTCAAAGGTGTGAGCTTAACCTGCACGCATATTCCCACACAGGCCTACAACTAAAACATGTGGCCCCAATTCACCTAACCATGGGACCAATGAATCTCATCCATCCAGTGTACGTTTCACCACTCAACACATATCCACTCCTCATTGGGAAAGACCTGCTCAATCACTGTGAACCTTTAATAGACTTCAAGCACCTGAAAATCTGGATTTTAGTCTGTAAGCCTCTGCCCTTCCAGTCAGTAAACCCCAACGAGTCGCAGTGTCAAGCCACAAACAACGCCCCCCATTCACTGACTGATGATGCAAGGTCAAAGCCAAGATCAAGCTCAACTCCAAGCAGCAAGAACCAAGACCCTTTCCTCTGCTCATTGCAAGCGTCTGACCCAGACTCAGGTTCTCTTCAAATCATGACTGCCATAAATGTCCAAGACACACCAGTGTCTGATGCAGCACTAGCCCTGTGGACTGAAAACTCAGCTATCAGCCTAAAGCTCTTCAAAACATTGAAGCAGACACAACAGAGCCTACCACACGTCTCAAAGCACAGCCGCTTCCCTCTTAGTCCGTGGTCAACAACCATGGCTACCTCCAAGATTATCTGCGCTGTAGACCTACTGTGCTGACAAACTGCCTGGGAGCTCCTCAGTGGTGAAACTCCTCCTTCAATCAGTGGTGAACCAGGTGGAACAAATCGTCCACGTTTTCAGCTTGCGGCTCTGTTGCTGTGATTAAAATGGCTGATTCATTACTGTTGGAGCAGCTAAAGACCGCAAGGACATTTCGCTGGCACCGATACAGGATGGCTGCCTCCGTGACGTGCTCTGCAGTTGTTTTTGTGTTTTTGTTAGTTTGTCCTGTCTTTAGTTATATTCCTGCAATCAGTTTCACCAGGGACGAATTGCTGGACATTCGGCACCACACATCTCTCCCGATATATTACCGTTTTTTCGACTATTCTGATGTTTTGCTGGACATTTTTGTCGGTGGAGCAGCTGCGCTGATCACACGCTTCAAGAGGACGCGCAGATGGGGAAAAAGAGCTGGCGCGCTCGTGAGACTCAGAAAATGCGGATTTCGAACGCCGTTGCCTAGCATACATCTGGCAAATCTCCGCTCTCTACCCAACAAAACGGACGAACTCCTTCTGCTCTCTCGGACAAATAAGGATTTCTCACACTCTGCTGCTCTGTGTTTCACGGAAAACTTGGCTGCATGATGCTATTCCGGACAGCGCGCTCCATCTGCCGGCTTTCAGCTGTTCAGAGCGGACCGCGACACAGAATCAACCGGGAAATCGCGCGGCGGCGGGACGTGCTTTTACATCAATGAACGGTGGTGTACAGATGTAACTGTGTTAAAAAAAGATGTGCTGCTCAGATCTCGAAACACTCTTCATTAACTGCAAGCCGTTTCTACTCGCCGCGGGAGTTTCACTCGTTCATTCTGGTGAGCGTTTACATCCCTCCGCAAGCGCACGTAAGCCTGGCTTTACAGAAACTCGCTGATCAGATCACAGAGACAGAACAACAACACCCGGACTCCATTTTAATCATTCTTGGGGACTCTAATAAAGCCAATCTCTCCCGTGAACTGCCAAAATACAGACATATGTTACATGTTCCACAAGAGACAGTAATATATTGGATCACTGTTACACCCCAATAAAGGATGCATATCACTCTGTTCCACGAGCAGCTTTGGGACGTTCTGATCACTGTCTGGTTCATCTTATACCGAACTACAGGCAGAAACTAAAATCAGCTAAACCTGTAGTAAGGACTGTAAAAAGATGGACTAATGAAGCAGAGCAGGATTTACAATCTTGTTTTGACCTCACTGATTGGAGTGTTTTTGAACCTGCTGCCACCGATCTGGATGAACTCACAGAGACTGTAACATCTTATATCAGTTTCTGTGAGGATATGTGTATTCCTACCAGGACTAAACTAATTTACAACAATGACAAACCGTGGTTCACAGCAAAACTCAGTCAGCTCCGTCAGGCCAAAGAAGATGCTTACAGGAAGGGGGACAATGTCTTGTATAAACAGGCTAAATACACACTGGAAAAGGAGATCAAAGTGGCAAAGAGGAATTATTCTGATAAAATAAGGACTCAGTTCACTTCCAACGACTCAGCATCAGTGTGGAAAAGTCTGAAAGAGATCACAAATTACAAGACACCACCCCCAGCACCGTGGAGAATCAACAACTGGCAGACGATCTGAACGAGTTTTACTGCAGGTTTGAAAGAAAGAACACCCATCACCTGCCCTGAACGACTCTCCACACAACCATTCACCACCATTCGCAACTCCTGCAAACCCACCTTGAATGCCTCTCCAAACAACCGTTCTCACCATTCACAACTCTTGCAACCCGTCCTGAACACCTCTCCAAACAACCGCCCTCACCATTCACACCTCCTGCATCCCCCCTCTCCCCCACACCTGCAATACAGATAAGCAAGGATGCGGTGCGCCAGGTCTTCCAGAAGCAGAAAAGGAAAAGAGCACCAGGCCCAGACTGTGTTACACCAGCTTGTCTGAAATCCTGTGCTGACCAGCTGGCCCCCATCTTCACACAGATCTTCAACAGATCACTGGAGCTGTGTGAAGTCCCTTCATGCTTCAAACGCTCCACCATCATCCCCATCCCAAAGAAATCCAAAATTACAGGACTAAATGACTATAGGCCTGTGGCTTTAACGTCTGTGGTCATGAAGTCATTTGAAAAACTGGTGCTGGCCCACCTGAAGGACATTACTGGACCCTTACTGGATCCTCTTCAGTTTGCCCTACAGAGCAAACAGGTCTGTGGACGATGCAGTAAACATTGGACTGCATTATGTTCTGCAACACCTAGACAGACCAGGGACTTATGTGAGAAACCTGTTTGTTGACTTCAGCTCGGCCTTTAACACGATCATCCCAAACCTCCTCCTGCCCAAACTAACTCAGCTCTCTGTGCCCACCTCCGTCTGTCAGTGGATCAACAGCTTCCTGACAGACAGGCAACAGCTAGTGAGGCTGGGAAAATACACATCCAGCACCCGTACAATCAGCACTGGAGCTCCCCAGGGCTGCGTTCTCTCCCCACTGTTCTTCTCCCTGTACACTAACGATTGCACATCTAAGGACCCCCCTCTGTCAAGCTCCTGAAGTTTGCAGATGACACCACACTCATTGGCCTCATTCAGGACGGTGACGAGTCTGCTTACAGACAGGAGGTTAAAGAGCTGGCTGTCTGGTGCAGTCTCAACAACCTGGAGCTTAACACGCTCAAAACAGTGGAGATGATCATGGACTTCAGGAGAAACCACCCTGCTCTCCCCCCACTAACCATCATGAACAGCACTGTGACTGCAGTGGAGTCATTCAGGTTCCTGGGCACCACTATCTCTCAGGACCTGAAGTGGGACATTCACATTGACTCCATTGTGAAAAAGGCCCAGCAGAGGTACTTCCTTCGCCAGCTGAGGAAGTTTAACCTGCCACAGGAGCTGCTGCTGAAACAGTTTCTACTCCGCCATCATTGAATCCGTCCTCTGCACTTCAGTAACTGTCTGGTTCAGCTCAGCTTCTAAATCCTGACCTCAGAAGACTACAGAGGATAGTCCGTACTGCTGAGAGAATCATCGGTACAACCCTCCCGTCTATTCAAGAACTGTACTTATCCAGAGTGAGCAAAAGGGCTGGAAAAATCACTCTGGACCCCTCACATCCAGCACACTCCCTGTTTGAACTGTTGCCAGCTGGTCGATGCTACAGAGCACTGAGCACCAGAACGACCAGACACAAGAACAGTTTCTTCACCCAGGCAATCCATCTCATGAACACTTGATAATAACTGTGGAACACATTACACTATTTATATTTACAGACACATACACTTATTATCTAACACACATACTTAGTGTACACTTAAATTAATTATTTTTTTTTTGCACATAATATACCTGTACATACATAAACTGCTCATTGTAATATATATGCCATACAATTGTCAATTTGTATACTGTCATTCCTTACCTACTGATTTGTATTTTCTGTATTTTTTTTATTTCTTTTATTGTGTGTTTTTTTGTTCTGTCGCTGTCATTCTGATGGTCCATGATGCTGACTGCTTTTTTACCTCATTACATTTGTGGAAAAATACCTGCAAATAAATCTAACTCTTAATATTATACACAAAACAGCGAAGCGTCAGTTTTCCCGTTTGACCAATAATGTGCTACGAATGCATACAATGATGTCAGAAGAGGAGCTCAGAGACAATTTTAAGAAGCTCACTGAAGAAGCTGGCAAAGTCCTGGAAGCCAACGATGATGTAGAGGGGCAATATATTGAAGAAAGCTCTGATGCAGAGGAGTTGAGTGAGCAGCAAAAAGAGGGACTTGGTCAAAACAACAGCCAATGAGTGTGAGAAGAAAAATGGAAGAGCTAAAGGACCTCATACAAAAGACATTGTGGGGCAATTTCGGGGAATATGAACTGACACAATCAATTACAACAGCAGAGTCGCAAGCAGAAAATGTGGGATCTGTGGACCCAAGTAAAAACCCAGATGCATATCTCTTCATGATTGGACAACTAGAGAAACTTGTGACGGCTGCGAAGGAGGTGCATAAACATTGGAAGTGCTGGGCCCCCCCAGCAGAGCAAAACAACAGTTCCAGAGTCGTATTAAAGGCCTTGAGACTATCCTGCCAAAACTCTCAATAAGACAAGCAGATTTACAGGGGCACACGTCAGAGAAGAAACCAGCAAATTGAGTACTACTTCAATCATAAAAGTTTCCCTTTCAAGGGAACTTCGAACTGCGTCCTCTAGGGGTAAAGTTTCCCTTTCAAGGGAACTTCGAACTGCGTCCTCTAGGGGTCGCTATGGGGAACACCGCGTCGTGACCCCGTGTCTGAAGCCTATACAAATGAAAAAAACACCAACGAGTTGGCCGGCGACAGCCTCTGACGTCACTACCGGTGCGACTATAAAACAGGCACCGGGAAAAACACGTCATTCTCTTCTTCGTCTTCAGTGACTGTTTTGTTTGAAGCGTGCATCTGAAAGAACCGGTAAGAGCGCTCTTTCTCTGTCTATCATGGCGATTACTAGCAAGCGTTTAGACAATGTATGCATCGTCCGTGTCGGCGTTATTTGACACCCGATGGACACACACGATCTTTACGTGATTTGTTTGGGGTAAAGAGCACGCACGCGATGTCTTTGAGGAGGCAATCTGCGTGCATTGCGAGCGTTTTTTCAAGGAAAAAGCTCCGCTCCGTTCGTCTCTCTTTCCGAAAAAAAAAAAAAAAAAGGCAGGCAGCCCTTCTGCTTCCCGCGGTTCAGGACTCGCCGCTGCTGAGGCACGGAGGAGAATGAGCTCGTGAGAATTTCAGGTGGATCTGTCTGAATGGTTTTAAAAAGGGACTTTCCCTTTCGCGCTCAAAATGGCGGCGGACGATAGAGAGCCTCGGGAGGATGATGTTATATCTTTAACACTTTCTGATACTGAGGTTAGTGCTCTGCTGCGGGTTTTGTACCCAGGAAAAGCAGGAGATATTTGAGGATGGTGAAGAAGCTGAGGCTGACCCTTCTCAAATTGTCCTGCCCTGCGTATGTAGAGCTGTTGGAGTTTATGGATCGCGCCTCGATGAGTGTTATCTTTCCGACCATAGCCCTCCAGCTCAGGTGAGCCTTCCATTCTGCCTGATCTCCATACAGAGATCGAAATGAAATGAAAGAGGCCGTTTTCTTCTCGCATCCATCGGTTTCAGCATAAGAGTTTTGCCGACATCGAGGCGATGCACGAAAACGGCTATGAGAGGATGCCCCCTGTAGAAAGAGCTTTCTTTCTGCGGGGGAGACATCCTCTCTTAAATCTCCCTCCTTGCCATCTAAGCCCTTCAAGCAATGCATCTTGCTTAAATGGCAAGGCATACGCGCAGCAGCAGGTCAGGCTGTGGCTTTATTACAAAATAAATGCTTCAAGCATATCAGACTGATCTGCTAAGAGACCTGGATAGAGGCGAAGGCCTTTTTCCTGATCAGGTAGCCGAGCTGCGCCGCACCACAGGCCTCTCTCCGGGCTACCAAGCAGGCCCACCTCTGCCAAGCGCAGGACTATGGTGGCCATGGTGGTGGCGGAGAGACATCTGTGGATGAACCTGGCAGACATCGGGAAGAAAGAAAAGGCTTTCTTCTCGATGCTCAGGTTTCGCCTTCTGAACTTTTCGGTATTTCCGTTGAGACGGTGATCGAGAAGTTCGGGGAGACGAAGGCGCACTCCGCTGCTTTCAGATCCTTCGTTCCACGAAGGTCCAGGTCTGAGCCCGAAACAACATAGGGGTCCTGGCCTGTCTCGATCTGAGGATCAAAGACGGGCACAGAAGGCTAGTGTCGCGGCTCACGCTCCTCCCCCACCTGCGGGCAGGGTTTAAGAGGAAATGGTGGGGTCATAAGGGGGTAAGCAGAACCTAAGGGATGTGATCCAGACGAGGCAGCGTTCTCATCTGAGTCAGAGTGATACTGAGGTATCTACTCGTTCCCTTTAGGGATTTTTAACTTCTGCTTTTATCGTCCCCTTCCTAATTCCCCTATAACCACCAGCTCTCCACCTGATCAAGGTTAGGTGGAAACCTCTAACGCATAACAGTCTCCTATGCTGGACCTATAATGTTTTTTGGCTGGTTCTATGTTCATAGCAACCACCTTACTGATGGTCCGGACTAAAAGGAGGCGCCCCTTGAGCGGGGCTCCAGCGCAGGAGGGTGGGAAATAACCCTACCCTTATATAATTATATGCAGTGAGCTGCTACAGCATTTTTACTAATAAACTCTGTGAGTTTCCTTTGCAGTGCTCAGTTACAGTGTTTACTAAACACTCATCAGCACCCAGCCATCCGGCTTCATGTTCCCGGTATTAGGCGGCTGAGATCACAGGTTTCTGCGGGGAGCCTCCTTGATCATCAGGCCTGGCACAGCACTGCAGGGAATTTTCATGGATGTCCGGCCAGGTCACCCTGAGGGGTCTCCTGGCCGCTTAGGTGTTGTCACATCCAGTGGGAAGTGAAGGTGGCAGTTACAGAAGTCTTCTTGTATATGTTGCCTCAGGTGATGCTCCCCTCGCTAGAGGTTTATAAAATTCTTGCTTGCCTCTCCCGTGCGGTTCAGCGCCTCTGCGATGCTTAGGAATGGTGGTAAGTGTGCACGTGAACACTTTGCGCACTTTCTAAAAAATCCACGTATTGGTAAGTGTGCACGCAAGACTCTGCGCACTTTCTGAAATCCTGGATGGTAAGGGTTACTCGCTTTGCCTCGTTCCCTTTCTTGAGGATGATTAGACCAAGGGTTCCTCGGGCTCCATTCAGCCAGTGTATTTGTTTTATACACTTCAAGCATCGCTTCCCTCAACATGAGGGGCTATTCGGGCGATTCTCGTGGTAGTTTAGCAGCGCTCCCCTTTCCCAGAAAGGGTCGCCTATGAGCGTGCTACTCTTGCTTCAGGAGTTCTCCTCTCATATGAGACTGAGTTCACTGTTTTCCCAGAGCGCTCCAGCATTATTTCCACAGATCGAGTTGATGACTCTCAAACATACTTTTTTGAGATGCACCATTCCATCTATGGCGCCACTCCACCCATGTATCCTCGGATACCTATCTAAACAGGGTGTTGCTACTGGAGATCTGTTGAGACAGCTCCTTCAGCAAGCTTTTGCGGAAGCAAGCTGTAGCCCCTGTGTGACAGGCAAGACTTAGTATAAAATGCTAGGTTCCTAGCCGTATCCCTTTAAAGGAATCTTTCCTGATTCCAAGCCTTTAGCTCTACACACCGGGCCGAGGCCCCTAACAATTAAGTTGGGTATGTAGCTTAGGCCTTTGGCCGTAAGGGATATTGTCACAGACAGCCGTCCTAAACGTCCCAGGGACAACTCCCATTGAAAATGGTAGAGTTGGTACTTAGTGTTCGCCATGATTCTGGCCTGCACTCCCCTCAGCATGGCGGCGTGGGTATACTGTTCCCCATAGCGACACCCTAGAGGACGCAGTTCGAAGTTCCCTTGAAAGGGAACGTCTCAGGTTACGAATGTAACCATGGTTCCCTGAGTAGGGAACGAGACACTGCGTCCTCTAGCTCCCTGCCATGCTTCGGACGCAAGCTTCAGACGAAGAAGTTGAATGACGTGTTTTCCCCCCGGTGCCTTGTTTTATAGTCGCACCGGTAGTGACGTCAGAGGCTGTCGCCGGCCAACTCGTTGGTGTTTTTTCATTTGTATGCTTCAGACACGGGTCACGACGAGGTGTTCCCCCATAGCGACCCCTAGAGGACGCAGTGTCTCGTTCCATAAGAACAGAGTTTTTAATCCAGCGTTCATCCAGCTGTTGGACAAGCATCCGCCGAGAGTTTCACCGGTTGAAAAAAAGATTGGGAAGCGCTCAGATGCAGGAGGAGAACCTACTGGATCCAAAAGAGGTTAAAAAAAGTTCCAACTTCTCGACAGTGTGGATGAGAAAAATAATACGAGACCTACGCCTTACAACTTGCATAACTGCTGAGGGAGGTGTTCTGGGTCTTGGAGAACCGCTTTGGAAATAAGACAACTATAGCCCTTGAGATAGTAGAAAAGAGCTTCAAAGACTCCAAGCAGTTAAAGGTAACCAGCCCAGGAGGATTGTTGAGCTTATTCAATCTGTAGAAAAAGCCCTGGTCGATCTGAACAAGCTTGGCAAGACCGGTGCAATAAAGAACCCTCTTGTAACAAAAACAATAGAGAGTAAACTTTCTGATGGGTCTGAAGAAGGAATGGCTTCTTCATGTAGCTGGCAAAGGTGATGAAGCGGAAGAAGACAAGCGATTTGATTACCTCCAAGTTTCTTCAAGGTCAAGAAGCCATCTATGAGAAGCTGGACCAACTGAGAGAGGAGGAACCAAAACCAAAATCTGAACCTCGGCAAGCTCGAACCAGAACCTCCACCCAACTAAGCAACCAGGCTCAAGGATGTGTGGTCTGCAGAGACGGCAAGCATAAGAAAAGTGCTATATTTTTGCCAAAAGTTTCGCACGCTTAAGCTGTCAGAGAAAAGAAATGCTGTCAGGAAGCTGGGAGCCTGCAAAAAATGCCTGGAAATTCACAATGAAGGTGACTACTGTAAATCAGAGTTTCTGTGCAGGAGGCCAGACTGCATATAACAGCGTGATGCAGAACACCACTATTACCTTTGCCCGGGAGCTGGTACGTCCAAAGGGAATGTCGTCCAGGGGTCCCAACAACAACAGCAAAGTGGGAGGTGACACAAGAGAGTGTTACACCCAAGCCCAAGAAGAGTTCATTAAAAGTCTCTCACCTGAACTTGCAGAGAAGTGTCGCAATGCCTTTTGCAACACTATAGCCAGAACCCCTCTTTTGTCCAACCAACTCAGTCTTCTAGCAGAGAATGGAATAGTGGAGTGGCCAGTCATCATGATGCTCTTAGAGGTCACAGCCAATGCAGGACAAAAAGTTGGGACTTTGATCGACCTGGCATCGGATCCAAACTACATAACTCATGATGCAGCTGATCGTTTGAACCTTAGAAGTGAAGCCATAACCCTTGTTGTCCACAGTGTGGGAGGAATGAAAGTTCAAGTTACCACCAACGGTATCTCCTAACGATCCGGGTCCGCACAGAGCAAGGCAACTTCAGATCCACCAACTCCTCTGCTATGGTTTGGACAGCATTGCAGATATCCACAAACATGTGACAGCCAAAAGACTCCAAAAGTTCTTTCCAGATGTCCCCCAAAATGAACTTGTGAGACCAAGACAGATACAGCTTTTGATAAGCCATAAGGAAAAGGGCGACTGGTCCCACAGAAAATTTTGCACCCGTTGGGGACTTTGTATATGGGATGGGCCATTGGGAAACACGACAACTGCAGGGGACACACCCTGGTCTGTTTGAAGAGGCTACAGTTACAGCACACCAGTCCAGAGCGCACTTCGCCAGTCCATGAGAACAGCAGCATGGATGTATGAAGAAACATATCTGCACCAAACCTGCCATCAAGTCTTCTTATTCTGCTATTACCACTCGGGGATTTATGGAGTGGTGGAGATGGGATAGCATTGGCGCCCCCTGCACCCCAAAATGTGGAGGATGTTGCTGCGGCAGTTGTCAACCTGGTGGCAAAGAAATGACTCTGGCTGAAGAAAGGGAGCTGGAAGTTGTAAGGGGTGGCCTGACTTATGTTGGTGCTGATGACCACAGTGATAGTCCACACTGGCATGCAAGATATCCTTGGCTCATGGACCCATCTACATTGCCAAACAAACAGAAAAGCAGTGGAGGCAACCTTCCTCAGAACAGAGAGACAGCTCACCAAAGAACCGCAGTGGAAAAAAAAAAGCCTATGGTGCTCAAGTCCCACGAAATGGTTGACCGTCGGGCTGCAAAGAAGCTGACCAAAGAGGATCTAACCAACTGGAATGGACCTGTCTGGTATATTAGTCATTATTCTTATCGCACCCAACCCCCACTCTGTTACAAACCCCGGTAAGACTTGTCTGGAACAGCAGTCAGAAGTACAAAGGCCAAAAGTCTTAATGACCTTCTGATGAAAGGCCCTGACGTTCTCAACTCGATCCGAGCTGTCCCTCCTCAAGTTCCGCCAAGCACCTTCGCTGCTCTCTAGGAGAGTCAGAAAGATGTACACATTCTGTGTGGCTTGAGGAGAGGGAAGTCCATCTACACCGGTTCTTGTGGCGGATTTAGAGGGCGAGATGAGCTAGAAAAAAAAACGCCATAACCAGAGTGAATATCGGGGACAAGCCAGCAGGATGCATAGCACAACTTGCCATGAGGGAGACGGCTAACCTGCCTCAATTCAGCCACCTCACAGATGAATGCCAAGTATTACATGAGCACAGCTACGTCGACGACATCTTGACATCCCACAACTGCCGTGAAAGACTCGAAGTCATTACAAAGAATGTGGAGCTGATTCTAAAAGCAGGAGGGTTTGCATTGAAGCCTTGGGTCTTCTCAGGCCAAAGTAAAGGAGGAAAGGACCAAGAGAAAAGGCATCACCAATATTGTTGTCCTACCAAACCGGCTTAAGGAGGAAGACAACAAGGCGCTCGGGTCTCGGCTACACTGTGGATGAAGACATGTTGCATGTCATGGTGAGGGTCAACTTCTCCAGGTGGAAGAAAAAGATGAAGACTTGGGCAAGACTTGCTGCTAGAAGAAGTACGAGCACAGACACCAGACCCGCTGCCACAGACGTGAACTGCTGAGTCAAGTTGGCTGGTTTGTACGACCCAGTTGGCCTGACACGCCAGCAAAGCAAAAAGGGGCTATCTTTGGTCCGAAGAAGGCATTCCAAGAGGCAAAACCAAAAATGTGCAGCATAGTTAGGACACCATGGGGGACCTTCCCCTTTCGAGGCGCTCCGCAAGAGATGCAATTGGAATTTTTGAGGAGTACGTCCAGCGAAGCAAAGTAATTGTTCCCAAGACCCTTACTCCCACCAAAGGCAACAACTGAACCAGTCGCTGCACTGTCACTTTTTCAGATGGGCAGTGAAAACTCCTATGGTGCTGTCCTCTACCTGCGGTTGGAACTGCAACAAACAATTAACAATTCGACCTAGTGGTGGAGTCCAAATCAAAGCTGACACCTCTAGACCAGAAGGTGGATGCGGTCAAAGCAGAACTTTGGCGGTGCAGTCCTTTGCAAAGCCGGCCTTAAAAAGTACTTTGAACAGCATACCCAGATCCAGATAAAAAGGTGGTACCATTTTGTTAGACAGTCAGACTGTTCTTGGAGCTATCCAGCGTGAAAGCTATGGATTTTCAAACTTCTTCGCTTCTTCTTCGCTAATAGAATTGGAGAGATCCAAGAGAGCACCACGGCTACAGGACTGGTGTGGATCCCTGGACCACGCAACATAGCCGACATTATTACTCAAGGAGCTGGGCCAAAGGAACTTGATGCCATTCAGAGTGGCAGCAAGGGCCAGAGTTTTTCTACAGTCTTCCAGAGAGTGAGTGGCCAATTATGTCTTCAAAAGATGTGTCTGTGACAGCTCGAGAAAGCATTTAACAATATGCAAAAGAAGTCATTCGTTGCAGCACTCACCAGAGCCCAAGCGAAAAGAAGTCTTCCAAGTCTTGCGGGACGACTTCCTGCTGGTGCTGCTGTCCTAAACTTGGTGGATGAGAGGCGCTTTAGTAGCCTAAAGTGTCTAATCAGACTTTGCTTTTATCTGGAGAGCCGCCAAAAGGTTTATAAATCTGCAACAAAGTCCATTGAGACCCCAAAGTGGGAGGTGATCCCACAAAAGGAGTGATCACCGCCATAGAACGTCAAGAGGCTTTAAGAGACATCTATCTTGGTCTGCTCAAGAGGGGGTACCGTTTCCAAGCTACCACTACAGACCGCTTGGTTGTGTACCGAGAGCCAGAATCTGGGTTTACTAGTCTGTGGTGGGAGAATCCATGGCTTCAGGGAGGAGGCGGTGCCAGTTCCCCTTCTGCCTCGGCCTTCAATGCGTGGGTCCTACTTTTTTTGGCTACGGCAGGCGTCACGATGAGGGTCTGAAGGCGTGTCCTGCAACCCTTGCTGAAAATGAGGAGGAAGCCTGGGTCATCCAAGGGAGGAAAATTGCCCAAAACGTAGTGGAGACTGCCTTTTCCTGCAAAAAGTCAAGAGCAAGAAGGTGCAACAGGTATGGCTGATCTACCTCCTGAAAGATCCACACCTGCAGCTCCGTTCGAAGTTCACTACAGTCGAACCTCTTCGACCATACCTTGTCAAGATGACATCAAGAACGGGTCTCAATGAAAGTGTGGGGTGTCAGTCTTCATTGTATGGCCAGCAGGGCAATTCATGCAGACCTGGTCAACACAGTGTCGACAGAGATGACTTCTTGTGGCTTACCAACGCTTTACTGCAATGAGATTGGCACCCATACCCCAAGATCTGGTACGACCCGGGACAAACTTCATCGTGGGATGCTCAGAATAGAACTTCAATAGAAGAGTTATGTCGCTCAAAAAGGTACCAAATTGGAGTGGACAATTCACCCTGCTGTACTCACCTCACCGCAATGGGCTGCTGAAGCCGCTGTCCGCATTCTCAAGAAGGCACTGCAAGCCCTGGGCAACAACACTGGCCTCAGCTACAGTGAGTTTTCAAACACACTACAACTTGCTGCAAACCTTGCCAACGAATGCCCAATAGGTGCCAAAATGCAGAGCCCATGAAGAAAGCGTACAGTAGTGTCACCCCAACACACTTCTTCTCCTGGGCCGAGCCTCTTCAAGCGGTGAGATCAGAAAAAAACATTTGACTGTTGCAACTACCCTTACAAGAGAATGCAGAACCAGGTCAACAAGTTCTGGAGGTCTTTGGAGCCAGCTTGCCGCCCAAAACTTATTTCTGTAAGTAAATGGCACACTTCGCATCGCAATGTTGCTGTCGGAGAGAATACCATTGTCTGTTGTGCGAACCGAAAGCAATGGACGAGAATAAGGAGCAATTCTAGAGGAAGAAAAGTACGGGTGGTAGTGAAAAAGAGGAAGAAAGAAAAAAGATAAAAAAAAGGGGGCGGATAGAAAAAAGGAAACACAAAAAATGAGAAAACAAAGAGGAAAAGAAAAGGAAAGAGATCGGGGGAAGAAGAAGACAGATGCTAAGGGCATTGTTCGAGACGTGTCTAACGTCAGATGTGGTCCCCCCCCCCCCCTCCCCCTCTCCAAGCTCCTCCGGCCTTCCTGTCACAAACCCCCACTCCCCCCCCAAACCGGGCCATCGTAAAACGTCATAGTGGTCAAAGTCCTGAAAGAAGCTACCCAAACTATCCGTTCCTGCAACAGAGCTGTTTCGACGCCGGTTGCACTTGCTTTTTGCTACCCAGTTGTCTTGCTACCGTTGACCAAACTCGAACTGACCGGCAGTAAGCAGGTGCTGATTTAACGATCTTTCCATCGGTTCCCGTGGGAAGATCGAGTGGGAGGTGTGCCTGACAAACTGCCTGGAGCTCCTCAGTGGTGAAACTCCTCCTTTCACATCAGTGGTGAACCATGTGGAACAAATCGTCCAGCGCAATCTGAGCATGCCAGTACCTGGCTCTGTTGTTGTCTTTAAACCGCAGTCAAATGAGCATTTATAGCACCACAAGACCAGGAAACTTCATCTTTGTCATCAGGGGACTGGTCCTTTTCAAGTGGGGAATTGCACAAAGAAGTAATCAGAACTTGAACACCTACGAAAAAAAATGGGGGGGGGGGACAACAGGACTCCTGATTCACTACCTTCCTCTTGTCCCCCACCTACCTCATGACTTCTACATAGAAGCAGACATAATGGTTTGTCTCAATGCCTTTCTTGACACTGTGAACGCAACATGCGACCTAGCCACACTCTCACCAGTAAGCTAGGTTTCTTCCAACCTTCCAGGACCTGCCTAAGATTAGGACTGACCTTGTAACGCACCTTCTCAATGAAGTGTCATCTCGTTTGCCTGCGTATGTGTTGATCAACAACTGTACTGCCAAAGACATCAACATTCCCAAGCCAGTCACCTGGGATGGCTCATCAACCAGAGCGTTCCATGACTTTGAGCTAACAGTACCTTTTATTGGCCCCCATACCAGCCGAACTAATGTCATGATGAATGCGACACACCGGGGGTAACTTAACAAAGCCCCATGAAGTCATTGTTCATCACTTCTATTCTGCCAGCATCCAAAGAAAAGCGTCTGTCGTTTAGAACTAACAGACGACACTCACCACTCACTGTCTATGCTGTCTCAACACAGCCTGCGACAGAATCACCTGCACACATTGGCAAAGAATTCCTGTTAGCAGACAGAGATGTAAGCATATTGATATTAAATACCATTTTGTGGAGATCAACTGTAAATAATGGTAAAGTGTTTTTTGGAGTATTGCCCAACAGATCAGGATGGTTTGCTGACCTAATGACTAAACCACTACAAAAGTTAAGTTTTACTTACCTTTTCCACGTTCTTGTTTGGTTTAAGCAAGCTAAGATGTAATTGGTTTCCATGATTTTTTTTTTGTTTTTGTTTTGGTTTACTTGGTGAATGATTCTGAATATGTGGGCGCAAGTGGGGTGTTTAATTGTTGATTGTTAATGAGTATGCTCCCAAGTTATTGTGGGTTCCTCTCAGTTGTGTTTTGTGCATGTGTCCATGCCATGTGATTTTCTATTTAAGCTGTACCTGTACCAATAGCAGCATTTGTGTGTTCTCACTGCAACCTGTGTGAAGCCTGTTTGTCTTTTAGCCGGTATCTACCCAAACTCTGCAATTAAGAAAACTTTTAACGTATGCGAACAAATATTTACGGGCTGTTAAAGTTTTGTGGAATGTAAACCATTTTGTTTATGCTTTGAATTTCCCGTGCCGAGATTTTTTATTCCATGTGTACAAGAAGTTAATGGAAGCCTGTTTTTCGTGATAAAGATAAAAGGTATTTTGCGACTTTTTCCCCTCACAATACACTGGTTTGTTTAGATATATCTCAAATTGGCAACTTTTCTGCCTTAGGGGTTTACTTGAGGTATACCTTTCTTATGTGCATCGTTGTGAGGTGCTGTCCATGGCGGTTTTGTGCTGAATTGGTTGCTATCAATGTACTGGCGGGGAACTTTTACTTCAGTACTTAACCTATAATTTTCGCGCGTTTTGGGAGCTGCTATCATATATGCCAGGGTTTTTAAATTCGCTTTTAACTGGCGGCGTCAATCATGTGTTCTATTCACGATCACGTAGGACAGCTTTCAAGAAATGGAGTTTTGCCTTCAGGCCTTAAATGTTAAAAAGTAAATTCATTTTTGACTTGTTTTTTTTCTAAATATTATTTTCTTCATTATACGTCCTTCATTTCGTATCACACATGTTTTAAAAATTTATTGTTATGCAGATGCAAAACTGCAGTCTTAATTAGCAGCCTGGCTATTTATAGCATTTTATACATATTTGTACAATATTATATATTCAGACCTATTTTACTTAACCGTTTTGTATGCTTAATGATTTGATCCATAAATGAGGTCATTAAAATAAGTTCTTTTTTTTTTTTGTCTCAAAGACGCGGTTTTATGATGTTAATGCATTTGGCTTGCTTGTAGCCGACCCTGGAGTTGGTTCATCCATACCGCCTATGAGTAGATCATATTAAAAACGTCTAAAATCCTTCACATTTATAGGTTATAACTACATCTCTCATACGGTCTGATGTATAACGGTGAATATTTGTTTTAAAAAAAAAACCTATAGGCCTATAAAGCTGCTCTATTATTGCGCCCATATTCAATGTAATTATGCAGTGTGGGAATGCACTTTTTTAACTGAAGCGCCAGCGCGTTACTTGCATTTTTTTGCAGTTTGAAGATGTGTTAAAGGGGTGCTTGCTGGCAATATTGTTCAATCTTAACAGTAAAATTAGATAAGATACTTTTGCCTCAGTTCTATTGACAGTTGATACTCATCTCAAAATATATTTTAATAAAGTGTAATTACCATTTTCAATTCCTGTGGGGGGCAAATTTTAATCTGGCCAGTGAAATCAGATCCTCCACCTCACTGGACTTCAGTGATTTAAAAGTCTCTGTGTTGCTCCGACAAGTAGAATGAATAAAACCATGCATACTTTGCATTGTATATACATTTCTGGGGTGCGTTTCCCTATAATGCTTGTCTCTTCAAGCGTGCTACAAGGCCGGGGTCTACTTAAATTACGTTAGCTAACAACACAACTGACTTACCCGTACAGTGCGACTTTTTTACAGTCTAGGTTTTAGCCGGCAGACTACAAAGTTAATATTCAAATCAAATATGTGTCCATTTGTACCCCTCCAAATACCAAAAAAAAAAAAAAAAAAAAAAAAAAACCTGCTTACTTTGCTGCCGGTGCGATTAATTAATTAGTTAATTAATTTGTTTGTTTTGATTTCTAAGATTGAGTGCACATCTTACAATCGTACAATCTTAACGAAGTATGATGACTTACAGAAGTATTACTATTACGTATTAATGGGGGCAGCTTGTGGCCTTATGGTTAAGGTAGTTGGACTTGTAACCTGATGGTTGTAGGTGGCAGTATTTGTAGGTCGGGGTGAGCGAATGAACAGAAGCAAGGCACTGAACCCCCAGTTGCTCCCTGGGCGCTGGTAGGCTGCTCACTGCTCCGGGGGTGTGTGTCACGATGTGTTCACTTCTCACTGCTGTGGTGTGTGCACTTGGATGGGTTAAATACAGAGCACCCATTCCGAGTAGGGCTACTTGGCAAATGTTAAGAACTTTCACTTTAATGATAAGTGTGGCCTACAGCTTAACTTAAGAATGACGTCGAGCGTTAAGAAGGTTTAGGGAAACGCTCCCACTGAAACGACATAAAACGTATTTTATTCTACAATGTAATATTCAAGACAGTTACTTTATTATAATCCTTTAAAGTAATTTTCTCAGTTAGATTTAAACTTACCTATAATATGGAACAAATCCTGAGGTCTTGGAAGGCTAGTTTTGATTTCTTCCCCCGAAGGTTGTATGCAACCCGGACCTCATTGGTTGCCACCTGAAACAGCTGCTCCTGGATTCGAACCCCCCGATTGCCGTAGGTAGTTCACCTATAGATATATATTCTCTATTATATTATAAACAAAGATGGGCGATAAATACCATTAACAAAACTCACAATGGTAACAATACTACAGTTCAAAATTCTGATGACATAGTTTGGGTGAGCATTTATTGTAAGCAGGGTGTCTTGCAGGTTTTCCTGAAGGTTAAAATGATACTTCATAAAGAACTTTGACTTTTTAAGACCAGTAAGGACCTTTTTTAAGACCAGGTAAATTTTAGTATTTTAAGGACGACAGTGTCATTTCAGACAGAACCACTTGGCAAGTTTACCATTGAGTTTCATAAACCACAATTTATCTTTGGCGGTATTGTTCCTTATGGGGGTTCTTACTCCCAGAATAATTGACATACAAGAGCTTTAACATTAACCCTCTGGAACCATGAATTTAAAATACAATAACAATTAAGTCTTTAAAAACAAACATGATATCAGGTGGATGTGGCAGTGATACGTCCTATCCTGTAGGCCTGGTTTTATGAAGATGGTGTCTCGCAGTGTGGTGAGGTCCACATACCAGCTAAGATTTGGAAGCCTTAGTGGATCTGAAACAAAGAAGACGACAGCCAGAAGGTGCACAGTGATGTGCTCATGCTTAATAATGGGGAGGGAGGAAGGGTTGCGGCCGAGCCGTTTTTGAGCATACTTACCGAGCCGATAGTGCCACGTAATATATGTCCCGTTATCTAAATAGAGAGAGGTGTGATTGGAGCGATTTGACAGCTGACCGCATCAGCTGTTCACATAGCCTTGCCTCCATGGCCTGTTCTTGAACTAACGCTGCGCTTCGATTTCAGACAGGAACCACTTTGGCAAGTTTACCTTGAGTTTATTAATACACAATTTTATCTTATGGCGGTATGGTTCCTTATGGGGTGTTCTTACTCCCGA
This sequence comes from Cyprinus carpio, assembly GCF_018340385.1. NCBI lineage: Eukaryota > Metazoa > Chordata > Actinopteri > Cypriniformes > Cyprinidae > Cyprinus > Cyprinus carpio. The sequence goes on along the minus strand of NW_024879295.1, from coordinate 16,001 downwards.
ATAATTGACATACAAAAGCTTTAACTTAACCCCCAAAACATAATGATAATATTACTGCCTGAAAAAGAATCCCCAAAACCACCTTTTCCAGTCCTGCAAGAGAAAAGACAGTGTTATTGAGATATCCTTATGTAACCTACTGGCCTAGCGAAGGGGTATTCCTCCCTTCTAATGAGGCAGGAAATAGCGGGCTTCTGTATAATTAAGGTAATGAGTGTTAGAAAGAGTAGCTGTTCCTGTTTCCTTCCTGCAAAGGAGAAAGATAATGTTATAGAGATGTCCTTATGCTGCCTATTGTAGGAGAGGGGTGTTCTCCCCTCTAAAAGCGAGGGAGAGAATAGCACGTCCCCTCTTCTCTATAGTGCAGGGGTGTTCATTCTCTGCTGTAGAATTGAACTGCATCCCCTGCAGCCAAGCAGCAAAGGGTGTTCTCTCCAGCTGGAGGAAACAGGCAGGTCCCTTTTCTTCTGAGGGGAGTTCGTCCCTCGCTTGAGAGATACAGCGGCCCCCTCAGGTATCGCAGCAAGGGTGATCTCCCGCAAGAGAAACAGCAGCCCCTTTTCCTTTTAAAATTTTTTTTTTTTTTTAATTAGAAGTTGCTCAAGGCGTTTTGTGCTGATATAACGTCCTGTGGCTGTAGGCCTAGATGTAACTTTGATATGCTTAAAGAAGACACCGAACCGCATGGCTTTGAAGCATGGGTAATGGAGACTATGGAATCTGCGGTGGTGGCCCCCGCGCCTATGCGAAACGAGTGGCTGTTTAAAGCGCGAGGTCCAATGCCAACAAAGTATGCATATGGTTCGGAGACGTTGAGGCAAACCCAAGCTTGGACAGGGCTTCTTCTCCTTTGGTCGTTGATGAAAAGAGGAGCTGTATTATAGGATTTACTGCGTGAGCTTAACAGCCGGTTCATGGCTAGGAGGGGGCAATATCCCTCGTTTGTACTAGAAATGCTAGTGGTATCTCCCGTTACTGATCTCTGTCCCTGTTTTTGAATGTTTTCAGATAAATGGAAAAATTATCATGTGTAGATGTTATACCAATTGATTGTGAGATTCGTGAGCGGGTCCACAAAGTTTGGAGTTGAATTGTGAATTCCCCTCCTCTGAGAAATCCATAGAAAGGCAGTGAAGGAACGCTGCTTCTAAAAGCAGGTTTGAGTGCGGCGTGAACGAGACCTGATCTTATTTTCTACCATCGGTGCACCTGCCGCGCGAGAAGAGCGGTAGTCGTTTGTCGGGCATTGCGGGGCTTTCCTTTTAATCCGTTGAGGAGAAGCCATATGAAGATTTTGGTAACAGGCTAGAGAGGAGGGATCTCTACCATCTAATGTGAAATTGGATGCCTGAATATCAATATCTTGGTGGTGGAAGGCTAGTTTCCTGATTTCGAATCAGTGCGTAAATGAAAGCACATATGATGGGATGTTAGTCTGGGAGTTTCGGCACTGAGAAAGCATTGCAGAAAAGGTTTTGAGTTTTGTTTTTGCTATCCCTGATCTCATGTAGTGTGCGGCTGAATTAAGGTATTTTCATTCTGCGAAGCTGAATTAGGTATTGGGTTCAAGATCTAACTACTTTCGTTAAGGCGCCGCACTTCGTGAGGAAGCAGACTCCTGTCCACAGGGCGTGCATGAATTCACTGGATTAAAACCGACAGAACAGAGGAAGTACCTTATTTTATTATCCAGGGACCCAGGTTAATGTGTAGCCTTGTAATAGTAAATTGTTCAGAGAATTGCAGCCAGGTTAAACACCGATAAAACGGATTCTAATGAAAGGGCACGGAGGAGGCGACCGCATTGGTTGACATGTTCCCTGCGCTCTGTCGTTATCACAAACACGAGGATGTTGTTTTTCTAGTCCCATAGTGATCGTGCCCATCGAGAATGGCAAGGCAATCACTAGGATATAGCCATTAGGTGTGTATATTGAATAGAGGAGACCAGATTCCTCAAAGTTCGTAATATTGGCCAGGTCAATATCTGCAAAAAAACCATCTGTTATGTTACAAATACACCAACACCGAACCGTAGCGCACGGGACATAGCGTCAGTGAAAGAACTAGTTTGATGATTAAAACATGAGGTTTCTATGTCGTTCTACTCGTAGAAGAAAGGAAATACGCCGTCCAGTTGCGTCCGGTAATTTTTTACCTCAGTAGTTATTTACATTGGGGACCTGCACCTTTCGCCTAATGTGACCGGGTGCTGCACATGGCATCCCCTCTACTGTTTTAGATGGTGCCCAGAAAGTCTGGAAAATTAAGGAAACGACCTTGGGGAATAATCCTCATGGCAAATGAGATGCCCAACAGGAAAGAAAGATCCCTTTTGTTAGGGTAGGTGAACAGGAATAGTTCTACTGAACCTCTAACTTTCTAGTTTGTCTAGAATGAAGAGACGCTTTGCATTCTTTCACTGAATCTAGCGTGATGCCCAGGAAATCGAAAGTACTTAAAAGGGCCTTTTGTTTTTTTCTCAAGTAGAGGAATGCCAATTTGTTGAATGCTTTACTGTAAAATCGATGCTGTACGAAGGGCTGTACCTGAAAGTCTATAAAGGTGTGGAAGCCATCCAGCAGGTGAAGAAACGTAATGGTAATTTGAAATTATTTAGTAGGATCCAGCAAAGTGCTTCCGATAGTGTATCAAATATCTTTGGACTGCTTTTTACCTTTTGCCCAAGAAGGGATTACGGTCTGACTGAAAAAATAAATTTTTTCTACATACCTGACGGAATTCTGCCACTAGAGAGGGATGTAGGGGCATTATTTTGAAAGCGTCGGTGATATATCTCTTTGCTGGAGACCACTCCCCTCTGCCCGGTGGACCCAATGAGTTTAATTGGAATCCACTGTAGAATAAGCCAGGGAAGGAGTTCCAGAGGGACAGACTGTTAATGCTAGGAACCCCCTACTGTGGAGTGGGGGCCGGATAAATCAATAGTGAATTTTTTTATTTATATATTTCCTGACCTGCGACTCTAAAGGGTTATCTTGAAACAATTTGAAGTTTGGATCGGATCGATCGACGACACTCTGTTGTTTATCCATAAGATCGATATTCTGGACAGGGATCTTTGACTGACTGGAGATTTTTACAGGTAAATGAGAAGGTTGGCATGACAGACCAGCTACCAAAACCGTGCATGGGAACCCAAAAAATGAGGTAAGACCGAAACAGCGATTTGGATGCCTTCCCAGAACTTTGGATGGACTCTTTAGTGTTCACTGGAGTGTTTATTTCTGTTTTATTAAATATTTTATTGCGTCGTGGACAAAGAGAAAACCTATTGGTGACTGTTTCCCGCCGCAGTGAGCTGCAAGCATAGAAAAAAATTACAAATTCTCGACGGTTGACATTCTGGTTGAAATAGAAACAAGCAGGGGTTTGTCTTACAGGCTTCACCTGTCCTGTGCGCCCGGGCGCTGGTAGCCATTAGGATGACGCGGATGTGGACGAAGAGAAGCTGAGTGGGAAAGCGAACTGGCGAGGCATGACACTCTAGCTAAGAGAGAGCATGACTCTCTAGCTAAGTCTCGAGGATGACAAGCTGCGGTTAGATGTTGAGCTGGAAGTCTGTCCGTCGACCCCCGCCTGAGGTGCATGAGAAGAGCGCTGTGACTCCAGCGCCTGGATCCTGTTGTCCATGACGGAAAGGGTTCCTTGAATTGAGAGCAGCGCTGAGAGAATCTTGTCTTCTCCTTGTACTGGAGCTAAAGAGGCACTTGCTGTTTTTGCATTCTTTGGAGTTGGGCCTGCTTGATCGGTGGAGATATTTTTCCTTTTCTCCGTGGCTTTACGGCCGGTAGATCGGGGAAGAGAAGATGCTGCATTGGTGGATGGGGGCTGCGGGTCTTGATTGACTTCTTGTAATAGAGTCAAGAGCTGATGGTGATCCAGACTCGGAGGCACTTGCACGTTTAGAGTATTGCTAGGAACCCCTACTGTGGAGTGGGGAGCGGATAAATCAATAATTAAGCGTTTTTTTTCCCTGAATATTTCCTGACTGCGACTCCTAAAGGGTTAATGCTAAATAATTTGAAAGGAGGTTGATCAAAAGATCCGATCATGTACCCCTTCTCTAATTCTTTATCCATGAGATCGTCTACGGCCTGGGGATCTTTGATAGCTGACTGGAGATTTTTGCAGGTAAATGAGAAGGTTGGCATATTGGAAAGACCGGCTAGAAACCCGTGCATGAGCCCAAAAATGAGGTAAGACACGAAACAGCGATTTGGATGCCTTCCCAGAGCTTTGGATAGCTCTTTAGTGTTCACTGGAGTGTTTATTTCTGTTTTAAATATTTTGTGCGTCGTGGACAAGAAAACCTTGGGTGACTGTTCCCGCAGTAGCTGCAAGCATGAAAATATTTACAATTATAACGAGTACAAACATTCTCGTTGAAATTGAAACAAACAGGGGTTTGTCTTGCAGGCTTCACCTGTCCTGTCGCCGGAGCGCTAGTGTCGTAGGATGACGCGGTCTTGGGGCAGAGAGAAGTTGAGTGGGAAAACA
>NW_024879295.1:0-11324 GCF_018340385.1 Cyprinus carpio | reverse complement strand
CCAGACTTCGAGGCACTTGCACGTTTAGAGTAGCTAAGGGTGGACAAAATCCTTTTCTATGGGCATTCGGTGATGGAAAAAGGATTCCTCGCTGCAATCCTAGAGCTGCAGTCTTACTAGCAGGGTTGGATCGGATGTCTTCCGTGCCATGATCCGGGATTTCGTCCGGAGATTCTTCGGAAAGGATTTGTAGCAAAATGTCCGAAGTATCCATGACCAGGAAGCAGCAAGTAAGAAGTGAAAAGAATGACATGAGCTTAACTCTCATGCTGTTTAAAAAACTGTATCGCAATGTTGCGAGCCGTTTTTGAGCATACTTACCGAGCCGTAGTGCCACTTATATATGTCCCGTATCTAATAGGAGATAGGTGGTTATTGGAGCGATTTGACAGCTGACCGCATCAGCTGTTCACAGCCTTGCATCCAACACATATCTAAAACAACACAAATCACCACAAAAGTGTGGTCTAGATTATATTAGGCACACTTAAAAGTTTGAAGAAGAAGAAGGAAAAAAAAACCTTTGTCCCCGTAACGTTTTAACCAATTTAACATTTCACGAGTTCACACTTACATATAATTAGCTGAAGTATAAAATGCATATTTGGCGTGCTGTCCGGGGAAGGGCTCTGAGCTGGGGATGGCGGTGTGGCCCGAACCTAGAGTACCCCCCCCCCCACATAAGTGTAAAATGAACTCTAAGTGGAGGAGATGGGGTGAGGGGGGATGCTGATAAACCATCAATGGACAGGGGTAAGTCAGCTGTATATTTACCCTAGTGTTGATTATCTTAAGTGAGCTCCACCTGTGCTAATTAGGCTAAGTATCTGACGTGCTCCTCCCGAACCTTGTTAATGAAACATCATTTCACGAGTTCACACTTACATATAATTAGCTGAAGTATAAAATGCATATTTGGCGTGCTGTCAGGGGGGGGGCCTCCGAGCTCGGGAATGGCCCGAACCTAGAGTACCCCCCAAAAAAGCAATAGCAAGAGGACAGCCGCCAGACTAAGGACCCCCCACAATAGCATTGAGATCTGGCGGGGCTGATATTTGGAAAGTCAGCTGGTTGGGCAGGCCGGAAGAGCCTACGTACTCCTGAGGGAGTGACTTATACATTTGGAAAGGTAGGCCCTACCGGCTGCTGGTATCGAACTACGTGATTTGTGGCACCCGGTCAGGAGGGCTCGAGCCGTTGCTCAACCGGAGCACCTCACTGCATTGGAACGGATGAGCCCTACCGGCCGAAGAAGGAGGAGCAGCGGATTGGATAGCCCAACCAGAAGGGCCCCGAGTTGCCTCGACTGGAATAGGTCACAGCGTTGGCGTACGGGCCCTACTGGCTGATGAGCCCCTGCTAATCAGTGGGCAACCAGGGCAGATAACTGACCGAGAGGGCCCATGAAGCCTCCGACTGGAGATCAATACTCACAACGTCAGATGGATAAGACCTGTTTGTGGGCAGCAAGTAAAGAAACCTGACCGGGAGCACTCTCGCCGACATCTGACACGAGCACAATACTCAACGGCATCAGACGGGTAAGCCTCGCCGGCCGGGAGAGCGGAAAAAGGAAAAGGAAAACCCGACTGCGCAGGCTCTCGCCGCATTCGATGGGAGATCAGGACTCAGGGCATCGAACGGGTAAGCCTCACCAGGTGGGGGGAAAAGATTTGGACAGCGTTTGGCAGGAGGTCGAAACTCTTAACGTCGTACGGCTGAGCATCACCATCAGTCAAACAGGAACGAAAAGTTAGGTGGCCGTGAGACTCTCACCGACGTCCGATGGGAGCTCAATACTCAAGGCATCGAACGGGTAAGCCTCTCAGACCGTAGCATGGAGAAAGTAAAGTTAGGTGGCCGTGAGACTCTCACAGACGTCCGATGGGAGCTCAATACTCAAGGCATCGAATGGGTAAGCCTCTCCGGATGTAGAAAGGAAAAGGTAAGGTTGTCTAGCCGAGAGGCTCTCGCCGACGTCCGATGGGAGCTCAATACTCAAGGCACAGAACGGATAAGCCTCTCCCGGACGTAAGACGGAAAGGTAAAGTTGTGTTGTCATGAGGCTCTCGCCGGCGTACGATGGGAGCTCAATACTCAAGGCATCGAACGGGTAAGCCTCGCTGACTGTAGGAGGAAAAGGTAAGGGTGTGTGGCCGGGAGGCTCTTGTCGACGTCCAAAGGGAGCTCTATACTCACGGTATCGGACGGGTGAGCCTTTGATGACCATAGGATGAAAGAAGTAAGTTGTCAGCCCGGGAGACTCTCGTCGACATCCGACGGGAGCTCAATACTCGCAGCATCGAACTGATAAGCCTCGCCGGCTGTAGAAAGGAAAAGTAAAGTTGTCTAGACGGAGGCTCTTGCCGACGTCTGATGGGAGGAAAAGACTCGCGCCATCAAACGGGTAAGCCTCTCCGAATGTAAGACGGAAAGATAAAGTTGGCTGGCCGGTATTTGGCCAGACGGTGAAGAGGTGTAGATTTTTTTTTTTTTTTTTTTACTTTAGCGGTGACCAATGAGGGTTTGGTGCGCTTGTTTAATGTGAAATTGGTTGGTTCTGATGTAGCTTTGGTATGCTTCTGATGACCATCTTCCTAGCGTTTGGATCTGCTGTTTTGAGAGACCTTTTTGGGCTGCTGATGTTGCTGCCCCAATGCGAAAAGAGTGGCTAGAGAAATTCCCTGCTGGGATACCTGATAATTGCAGGACGGATTTTAGATGCTTTTGGAACCAGAAACGAGTGATGGGTTTTTTGGAGTCGTCTAAAAATAGTGGTTCGTGGGGGAATTGAGTCTGAGAATTTCTAAGGCGGAGGTACTCGAAGATGGACTAGTATGGTTGGATTGGAGAAGAGAGCTTAAAGATGTAGATAAAATGACCTTTCTTGGCTTGGTTTGTTTTGCTTTGTTTGATTAGGAATGAGATTGTTTCCCTATCAAGTATGGTTAGGTCTGAGATGGTGGGGTTGATTTTTTTTTTTTTTTTTTTTTTTGATCGAATTTAGAAAAGATGGTTAGTTCTGAGCATCTAAGAAAACCGAAAAAAGCTAGAATAAACATGGCGTCGAGAGTACGGGCTGTACTGAGCGGTTGGTAACGAGTGCGGAGCGTGTGAATACATTTTGTGAGGATGTCTAGTGTTATGGGTTGCCTGGAGTCAGGATGGGTGGGATCGCTGGATTCCCCTAATCAGAAGGGAGGTTTGAGAATTACTAATTTCGGGTGAGGGAGCACCGAACATCAGTTTGTGAAAAAACTGGACACCGCTCAGATAACCTTTGATGGACCCAATCTGGAGACCTTTAACGCTGCTGAGATAGGATATGAATGAGGTGATTGTAAGTAGGGAAAAATCGGGGAACAGTATGTTGTATGATAGGTGGAATGCTCTAAAGCATCTCCACGCTGTCACGTATGACTGGAGGGTTCTAGGAGCAACTGCTTGGAGGATAGTGTCTAGTGATGCCTCGAGGAGGGGTTTAAATGGGTGGGTTATGGGAATATTAATTCTGAATAGTGAGGTGCTGGAGTGGGGAATTTGTCCGCCTCTGGAACCAGCAACCTGAATTTCTGGAACAGAAAGCGAGACAGAGTCAGCAATTTGATTTTCTGAACCTGGAATATGTTTAGCAATCATTATGAATTGGTCGCATGCTGCTATCCACGTTAAGCGTCTAAGGAGAGGCATGAGGTCAGGAGAATGAGTGCGGCCTTTGTTAATACACTGGACGGCTGCTTCGTTGTCGCAGTGTACTATGATACTTTTAGAAGCCTATTTGTTTCCCCACAGAGAGGCTGCTACCACCAGGGGGTAGAGCTCAAAGAAGGCTGAGGACAGAGGGGAGCCCTGCAGCTGGGGGGCCCATGGAGCCGCAAACCAACGACCTTGGTAAACCCTCCGTAGCCAATTGAGGGGGCTGCGTCAGTAAATAATTGGATGTCGACGGGAGACGGAATTTGGTTGCTGTAAAATAGGGAAAGGCAATTCCACTGTTTAAGGAACATTATCCATAATTTAAGTTCGTTGCGGCATGCGTTAGATAGGGAAATGCGTTCCTCGAGCCCATGTACGGATGACACGAGTGAGAAAAGATGCGAGATGAAAGGGCGGCCCTGGGGAATGATGCGCATGGCGAAATTTAAGTGCCCGAGCTGAGAAAGGAGTTCGCGTTTAGAACAACTTGGGCTGTTGAGGAGGGTAGACGCGACGAGGATTATTCTATCAATCTTTTCCTTAGGCAGAGAAAGTTGAAATTTGAGTCTAAGATGATACCTAGGAATTCGATGGATGTAGCAGGGCTCATTGTTTTTTCCTGAGCGATAGGGATGCCAAGCTCGGAAAAAACTTTTTGGACTGTGAGAATGTGGGCGGCTGGGATTGCGTTGGGAGGTGAGATGACCAGGAAGTCATCTAAGAGGTGAATAAGGTGGGGAATTGCATAATTCTTCGACAAAATCCAGCAAACAGCTTCCTGCAGCGTGTCGAAGATTTTTGGGCTGCTTTTGCATCCGACGGTTAACCGAACGGTGAAATAGGATTTCCCGAGCCATCGTATCCCACATAAATGCTATGAATCTGGATGCATAGGCATAACTCTGAAATCTGAGGTGATGTCGACTTTTGCCAGCCAAGTGCTAAGACCCATGACATATATAAGGTTTTTTTTTTTTTTTTTTAATTAGCCACACCAGTGGCTAATGCAAAACTGAGAAGTCGGGGCATCGAAAGGGCTGATCGTTAATGGGTATGGACCGGTATGATAGCATTAAGCCAAAAATATCGCTGTTTTACAGTATGGGTTTTTTTTTTTTTTAGTTATATAATTCATGTACATATCATTTCATATCATTTAGTTATATAACAATAATCATACACCTAATCTGATTTAATAACCCAATTTGAAGCAAAACCAGAATGATTCTCACAAGCTTTGTGAAATTATAACACGTAAACTTCTTATTAGACAGTCAGCTCCCCTCAAAACACGTTCATATAAACACCCAAATCAGTATTGGGGATTTTCCTCCAATAGTTCGTGCATCACGTACAGCAAGTCAAATTATTATTATTTTTTATTTTTTACATCAAGAGGTCTCAGATGAAAAATGGCAACTTTTGATGTCCACATTCAAGGATTTGCCGTAGCACCGCTGTTGTAAAGAATTGTTTAAAAATTCAAGATTAAGTGTATTTGAATTAGACACAGAAATATAGATAGAGGCTCCTGCGGGAGCAGACACTGCAGCGGCAGTGGAGAAATAGATAGAGGCTTCTGCGGGAGCAGACAATGCAGCGGCAGTGGAGAAAATAGGGAAAAGCTCCTGAGGGAGCGAGAACTGCAGCAGGTTTTTTTTTTTTTTTTTTAAGAACGTGCAAAGGTTATTAGGTTTAAAAACACGTGCATTTCCTCTTAATCACGCGAATAAAAAAAAAAAAAAGTATTGAAAAACTAGCCGATGCGCACGTTGGGTAGACTTGGAGAGAGGTGCCTAGTAATACTCACGTCATGTGAATTAGGTTGCGCTTGTTGATTGTTTCTTAGTGGTAAACCTTATTTTTAGCTGTACAAAACAGTTGGTTTAGCTGCTTGATATTGACAATTGATGTGTCCTATCATATTATTTTAATCTGTTCTCTTAATTAAGAACACTCTAGTTTGTACTGCAAACAGTTTTACTGTACGTTGTTATTCTCCTCGTTATTTACCCATAGCGGCTAATGAAATGGAAGTCTCACCCATAGGCTCACCTCGGCATTGAGGAAAAATGTGGATAATCGATAGTCGTTTAGGTACATAGCTGAAATAATTTTCTCGCAAATCAATCTTTTTCATCCGTTTATCTGAGTGAAGTGTAATTTAAAATACAGGAAAAAATACTCGCGAAATTAAGAAAATCTTAGAAATTTCTTTGTATTCTGCGCCGTTTGCGACGAGGCTGAAAATAATATAAAGATCCTTGTGTCACAATGTCTTTAGCAACTTTCAGCAACGAATGACACCTTTTAGCGACTTACCTAAAAATGTATTTGCAACACTTACTGTGCCGCTAGCGCGAGAGCTTGAGGCCCGGCTGCACGATGACGCTGCGGCCGGATAAGCCACGGTAAAAGGTTGAGTTGAAGCGGGAAGCCAGTGGGGCTTTGCTGCGGTGAGATTGGCGGCGCGGCCCAGGCTCGTTGGCAGCCAGCCGCTGCGAGCCCGCGCTTAAGGACATCCGTTTTTATGTGCCCCGGGGCAATGGAGGTTTCGAGCGAGGCCTTGCGAATTTTGCCCGATATATTGGCCGCCCTGTTGTTGTGGATTTAGGAGTGAGGTTTGGCGGATTGCTGGGAGACTAATAACTTAGATCGTACAGATCCGCTTTGTTTACCTTCGCAAGGACGGAGCGTCGGAATTAATCGCCGTTTGCCTTGGGATTACGTGCGGTCCACTTCCGATTGGAGGAATTGTAGGCACAGCCTAAAGATAAAAGGACACCGGGGGAATAAATGGACGTGACGCCGGTAGATGCGAGGTTAAGCCTCGGCGTCGTGGGAAGCGTGTGGCTGGTCGAGCAGAGCAGCGGCTGTAATAGAGCTCGGAGCTCGCGGCGGTGTCTGGCGGAGAAGAAGTTATTCTGGGCCCGGCAGATTGGCCAGAGAACTGAAAAATCCCCAATATAGACCTCGTCTTCTAAATGAGGAACGCAGAGTCTGCCATATAATGGCAAAAGGTGCAGACCGAATGCTGATAAACCGTCAATGGACAGGGGTAAGTCAGCTGTATTTATACCCTAGTGTTGATTATCTTAAGTGAGCTCCACCTGTGCTAATTAGGCTAAGTATCTGACGTGCTCCTCCCGAACCTTGTTAATGAAACATCATAAATACAAAATTGGGGTGGAAATCGCGGTTCACATCACCGTCCGGGGGAACATTGACCAGACCGAAAGGACACTTTACCGTTGGCGATAAAAAGGGCAGGGGCGATCCTCCGCTTTAAGACCTTTTTAAGGCCTACAGAAAACCTGCAGATCAGGAGTGTTCAAATTCGGTTCTGGAGGCCACTTTCCTGCAGAGTTTAACTCCAACTTGACTCAACACACGTCTTTCTAGTATTCATAGTAAGACCTTGATTAGCTGGTTCAGGTGTGCTTAATTAGGGTAGGAGCTAAAATAAAGTGGCCCTCCAGAAGCAGGATTGGACACCCCTGCCCCCACACACCCAGACCCCCTGATTCTCAAACCTGTCCTGGAGTACCCCTAGCCCTGCACATTCAGAAACACCCAATTACATAACACTTGATTCAACTTTTCAGGGCTGCGTTTCCCAAAAGCTTCGTAATAAGCTTAGAAGTTTGTAAAAACGTTCGTACGAGTGATCTTAATATTACGGTCTGTTTCTCAAAAGTATCGTAACTTAAGTAGCACTTGAAAATCATCGTACATCTACGAGTGTTCTGGAGTAATCGTAAAGCCCTAAATGCATCGTAAGCAGACAGACTTATGCGGTCACCTGCAGGACAATCGGCAGATTACACCTTTAACTTGATTCAAGTGCAATGTAATCTGTTAAGGATTTGATTGTACCTTATTGTACACTTTACTATTCGTTTTTTGTTGTTGATGCTTTTTATATATATCAATTAACTAATTTATATATATATATATATATATATATATATATATATATATATATATATAAACTAATTAAAAGGGGCAGAAAAATAGAAATACACATCTAAATTAAATGACTGAACAAAAAAAATTAACCCTAACTCTAACCCTAGTACTATAATATATATTTATATAAAGTATATTATTATGTATAATATAATATAATATAATATAATATAATAATATTGTATTAAAATAATATTGTTTAATTATGATATCTGAGTTGTCTGTAGCAGCATTAGGTTAACATTTCAATAAATGAGCGTGTACTACTATCATGAGCTATTCTAAAAGGTGACATTTCAGCACTTGACAAACAGATAGCGACTCCTAAGTAGCACTTAAAGCAAGGCTAGGTGCATTTGTGTTAAGTGCATTTTTGGGAAACGCACGTGAAACAATAAAATGAGTCGTAGAAAACAATCTTAAGCGCTAAGATCAATCGTTATTGCGAAACCCGGCCCAGCTCGTTAGTAGAGACTGCAAGACATACATTTGGTGTCTGATAAGGGAGACATACTAATTGTGCAGGGCCAGGGGTCCTCCAGGACAGGTTTGAGAACCCCTGCTGTATATACTATACAGCTTATCCATATGTATTTATTTATTTGTTACCATCTTTGTCCTTTTTTCTGGAGTGTCTAATGTTTTGTCAAGCTGTTTATTTTGTTCAATGGTTTGACAGGGTCCATTTTCTAGAACCCCCTCCTCTGCTTCAACCTATGGAACAGCCACAGCAGCCAGAATTTTCCGTTGCATAGCAAGGATATCTTGCTGGTTCTCACAGAGTTCTTGCAACTTCTGTAAGACTTTTGTGCGGTAGTCTAAGGAAAAAATAAATATTATATAGAGTCAGTTCCTTAAATGTGTATGCATGATTGTGACTAAGAACTGTTTGCTTACTCTTTGTGGCTTCATCAGATGAGGACTCTGGCTCTCTTAACAGATGTGACACTGCTGAAACTTAAAAACAAAATATCTATGTTTCAAAATGTAAATATTACATACAAGTTTATGAATATATCACAATTAAATATTGTTACACACCTTGTTGGGGTGGTGACACATTCTGCAGTGAGAACTGTGGCAATGATGCCTCTGCTGTAAATATATTTATTTATTTTAAATAGAGCTGCAATTACAAATAGACATTAAACATTTATTAAAATAAGAAACTTCCTCCTACAGAATAAATCCGGAGAACTTGGCTTTTCTCGATTGTCTGTGGATTGGAAAGAAAATATATTACTTTAAGTCTATATTGGATTGTAAACTGGTTAAATCTGTAAACTTTCAATACTTAAAGCACTCCCAGATACTGAAAGTGATTTTTGTTTATCACTTGTAGTTGTCTTTCCCTCTTTATTACTTTATATTTGCCTGTATGCCAAATTAAATCATAAAATCATTTCACACCCATAACATTTTTGTATTTTTGCCTCTTTAATGTAAGTTAGTTTAGCTGGAGGATTAAGTGATTCTTGGATTCTTAACTGCAAATGTGAATATAGTTTCCCCATGCCTAATAACACATGTGACCAAGATGACTACATATCCAAAATAATGACACAAATAATACTTAAAGTGAAAATTAAGTAACTTAAAGTAATAGATGGCAGGGAAAAAACTCTGTGGAGGCGGCAGTGGAGGGTGACACAAAATCTAATAAATCAAAGTAAGCATAGTAATATAATACTCCAGGGTTGCCAACTCTCACGCATCTGGCGTGACACTCACGCTTTCAGCATCAATCTCACGCTCTCACGCACACGCAAGAAATGTCACGCCAAAATCCATTTTTCTCCCCTCTCAATCCGGTAATTTTCTGTTGATGACTAGACCACAGCGTATTAATGACAGGAGATGAGTTTAAGGACCAAAGCTGTTACATCTCCCTACAACGTTCTCACTGCAGTATTCTCTGATCGTTGATTGACTAAAAACCTTGCACCTGATACGTCAGTTGCGTGTGAGAAGTTCAGAGAGAGTTCGGAGCATAGGTTCAGGTTCGGAGTCGGAGTCGGCACGTGTGAAAGTTTGGAAGACAATCAAGGAAAGCAAAATGGTGACCCTTGTCACTGCAAACGTACTTGCCTAATCAGTCTGTGTGCCGAGACTAAGTTACAGACTTATGTTGTCTGACGTGCGTTATGATGTGGGCTAGCTAAATTGCTCAATAAAAATAGTCTTATGTAGGGTCCGAAATTAACACCCGCCAAGCACCAAATGTGGGTAGATTTTCCGTTTGGCGAGTAAATCTCAAAATGCTATCCGCCACACTGGCGGGTTAATGTTCATACCAAAATATGAAATTGTCAGCGCGCACGAGCAGAGAGAGAGAGCCCCGGCCGCGCGCGCACTTAATATTCAGAGCGGCCAAAGCGTCAAGCTTCCCCGTACTTTTTGACAAGCGTCTTTGACAAAGCGACCAGAGCTTCTTTGCAGCTCAAGTCGGCAGCGGTGTGTACGTACAGTTAACGCTCTATTTGTTGACGGCGCTGAGGAAAAAGGATATGTGAAGCTCCTGCCACTGGAAGAAGCGGTCGCCATCCATTTGTGGCCGCGCACCCATCAAAGCCGCGCAGAACGTCTTCAGCACTCGCGGATCCTGCACACTCCGCCGCTGGCCAGGCTGCTTCTGCTTTACACGCCATGGCCGTTATTTTCTCGAGAAAATTAGTTTTCTCATAGCCTTTGCAACGCAATACTCGTTCCCTTATCTCTCAGGGAACCGAGGTTACGTAAGTAACCGAGTATGTTCTGCCTTCCCTTACACACGAGTCAGGTAACAAAACTGACAAAAATAAAAATTTCACCCCAATGATAGTAATATTTCATACAAACAATTTAATTCTTGATATCAACAATTTAATTGTCACTAGTAACGACACGTATTCTTGATATCAAAAATGACGTCATCACTCGCAGAAATGCGTTTATCATATCAAAAATGAAATTACAACTAGTAATACACATACTTCTTGATATCAGTAACTTAATTCTTACATGTTAAAATTACATTTTCACTAGTAAAAAATTTTAAGATATCATGAATTCCTTTTTGGATATGTGCATAGTAATGAATTCCTTTTTGGATATGTGCATAATTTAATGACGAGTGCAACCCTTTATGAATGTTTATTTTGGCAGAGGCTATTTAACTCCGCCTACCAACGTGTGGTAGTGTTACTCAACAATACAAAAAGATTCCTACTCATTATCAGATTCTGTGGTGCAGATGGTAGCGTACTCAACTGCTGCTTTTGACGCGACGGACCCGGGTTCGATTCCGCCTTCTCCGAGCTCTTTCTTCCTGTATTCACATCCCGTGTCACATGGGAAGGCATATATTTTTCCTATAAAACTGACGAAATTATCGAAAAGTGAAAAGAATATGTGGATAATTAAATGTGTAGTGTAGGGTAGGGTTGTAGCGGCGGCGGTCCACTTTAATAATTTTTAAATAAAAAATGTAATTTACCCCCACAATGTTTTATTGTAGCCTATACTGTTTTGAATGTGCCTACTACATAAGGAGGGCAGAGGTTGGCCCTATTGCACAAGTAGTACGAACAGCAATCAAACTACTTACGGAAGAAAATACTCATATTAATTCAAATAGTGTAAAGAATATATTGCTAATTAAAATATGCTATTTTCACCTT